>NC_061115.1:142009050-142216475 GCF_002878395.1 Capsicum annuum | reverse complement strand
AAATTTATGGACTTCAACTTATATTTCAACATAGTTTCATGATTTCACATAAAGATCCCAACTTGGAAATCATTCAACACCAACAACATGATCATCAACGTCCAACTAGTAATTTCAAGAACTCAACATAAAGTTCATATGAATAATATTACAAAATAAATTAGTTGTCATGATTCTTGAGATAACTCATGGAATTAAAAACTCAATTTAACATCATCAACATGAACATAATCATCCCACCACAAAATATTCATGATACATAACTTAAAACTTAATTCTTGAGCTCCACGAATGAAAGGAATCCATGGATGAACACTATGCATACTTTCATTCTTCATTCTATGAAGATCAACGGAGAGAATTTCTTGAAATTAAATCCCCAATTGCGAACCCTCTTCTTTTTCTTGATGAATTTTAAGAGAAATCAAGAATATGTTGCTAAATTATGCTAAATCAAATGTTTGCGTATATATATATCGAGGTGGGAAAGACTAAAATACCCCTAAAGTAAGAGAGAAAGAGCAGCTATCCTCTGTTGTTTTCAGGCTGACAGGCTAAAGTAAATTAATCATAACTTTTTACTCCAATGTTCAAATTGGATGAAACTAATTGCATTTGAAATAAGACTCAAAGGTATTTCTATTGACATATAGAATCTCTCACAGTTCATTATATGTATGATAGTTTGAAGTTGACTAAAATTTTTAATCTAAAATACGCTCGAAATGCGGGGGCATTTAAAACCAGTGAGTTAGCCACTAAAATGCACCCTGAATGTGTCCAATACGTACTACAGACTTTCCCATTGTAACACAACTTGAAAATCTAAAAAAAGTGGTTGGGAAGGTTATCTAATAAATCCCCGAAGTTAGGAGGTCTAAAATGAGAGTAAGTGTTGAAGTTGAACACTTAGCAAAAATTTTTCTACGTGTTGGAATCTCTCATTGTGCTTTACGAGCTAAATTTGAGATGTAATTTTTATGAGGTCTTACATTGTATCAGTCCTGTCCAGTTCAGTATAATCAATTCAGTGTCTTTTAGTTGGGAGTAGCATTCAACACCGAGGGAAGGTTTGACCCTTAGTAGAAATCCTTGAGTTACAGAACTACATAGCCAGCGCACGTTGAGATGACTTTCGGCTAGATAAGTATTGACACATCTCTCATGTGTTTTGCTATTAGTGAGGGTTGACAAAATGTTTTCCTGCTAGTTAGAGTTAGCTCACATCCTGTGTTAGTACTTGTGGCATGGTATTAGTATACATCTAACTGGGGTTATAGGTTGGACCCCCATCAACCCAGAGAGGGGCATATCGATTAGATGATTACCTCTCATAGTTTTAGTTTGAGTTTCCAGTTTAGAACTTAGTTTAGTTTTACAGAATTAGGACTATCAAACATAGTCAATCAGTATCACTAACTCTAGATATCAGTTACTCCATTATCATAAATCAGTACTTAGCTTCACAAAAGTTCAATTACCGTATACCTATATGCACAGTATTACGTTCTCAATATTTATAGTACTTTCAGTTATCCAAGTACTATTATATTCAGTTACTCTATGATGTTTCATATAATAAGTTTGGATCTCAGGTTCCTAACTATGCGTAGATAGATTCTGCCAGTAGTTGCAGATTTAGCAGTGAGTCCACTTCTATCGAGGATATGGTTTTATTTTAGTATTTTAGTTTAGTAGTAGCTCAATAGTCGGAGTTAGTTGGGGGCTTGTCCCAAAAGCTACACTTTTTAGACAAATTCTATTTGAGGCTTTTCAGACAGTATTCAGTTTTATAGATGTTATATTTTATTAGTATTTTAGATGTTTTGAAACTTATGGAACTTCAACCCATTTTCGTGCATTAATTACAGTATTATTATTCAGTGATCACAACAGATATCATTCATGGGTTAGCTTTTGGCCCTTTAGGGTCATAAGCATCGTTTGATGACTAGGTGGTAGTCCCGGGTCATTATAATATTAAACAAAACCCATATTGGGAAAGGGAAAATATTCTCTATAAAGGCCCCTAAAACTACATTGGTACATAGTTTTTGGGGATGTAGGATGCGCTAAACCCAAACTTTCCACTTGATTCTAAATCCTACTCCAAACTGAAAAACACTAAAACACTAATTGGTGCCTGCAAAGATAACTGATAGGCTCAGGTCATGGTATTTTGAAAATTATAATGCATACAGATTGTAAGGTAATTATAAAAATCTAAACTGATGTATTTAATATAAAGTAATACTGATGAGTTTGTTATAAAATGATAATCTCAATACGGGAATCAAATTATTATTCTGACTTACTTGTTACTTTAAAATGAAAACATGTAAAACACATACGTATCGGGTGTTCATAACTCACCATCATGAAATGATTTCTAAAATATGATAACACTCTTAAAATAGTAATATGAAGTCATAATTCAGAGACCCAAAACATTGGACAATTCCATACATTAGTATAATACATGGATTTAAGTATGAGGTTGTATTAAACATAGGAGAATAATAATTTCTCATAAAAATAATGAAATTCAAGATAAAATATTAAACTTGTATTTTAAAACATGAATAAGTATGACCCTTATGCTCTTTAGTCCTTTAAATCACAAGGTAAGGCTAGGCTATTAATACATGGGCATTTTTGAATAAACCCTAACTTAAAAACAGTAGATTCACTTGAAAATCATTCATTCGGCTACAAGGATGAAAGATTAACCTTGTTTAAAACCCCACATTCCTTAATTTCTTGATTTCTTGATTTCTTAAATGGAACTTAGACTTTAAAACATGAGAGATAGCTTTGAAGAAGAATCCCTAGCTTTATCGTTCTTTAGAGTGGGTGTAGAAATAATATGTTAAGTGATAGAGGATGGGGGGATGATAATGCCTTCTTTAGTTTTAAGTAGTGGGGTAGGTTTTGAGGTGATGAAAAGACTAAAATACCCCTAAGACACTAAATAAATTTGCTGGAATTTCTTTTGTTGATGACTTAGTTGATAGCTTGTCAACTAGTTGATGGATTATTGACCTAGTAATCACCTTTTCTTTATCATCTTATTAAGGTTGACAACTTGGTTGATAGACTACTAACTCTTTAATGTCTTGTCAACCTAGTGGTCACCTTCTTTTTATTATCTAGTTAAGGTTGAGAACTTGGTCGATAGCCTATCAACTAGTTGATGGCTTATAAACCTAGTACTCATCTTTCCTTTAGTGATGCGGGGTGTTTCTTGTTAAGGCTGGTGATGACGTCGATAACCCATCACTTAGCTGATGCTTATCACCTCAAGTTGTCTTTTTGCTGATAGATAGACATTGTTGAATAAAATGATCATAACTTTCTTCTTCGATACTGAATTGAGTTTAAATATGATGCATTGGAAATAAGATTTAAAGATCTTTTGTTTGATATATAGTAGAACACCTGAATCATTATATTCTATGAGATACCCTAATTTAAATTTGACCCTAGTTGGAGAATCTATGAAAGCTTTTTTTATAGAAAAGTCCTCAACCGTCTTTGCTCTAAGTTCTTTCTATGACCATGATTATTGAAAACACTTTATACTCAAGGTAAATGATCATGACAAATTTATTTATATACAAATATTTTGATGAGAGTTTACACACGTAGGAATGATCGTTCAAATTCTTGCTAAAAAATGTAGGGTGTTACACTAGGTTTCAAATTTGAGCTTAATCAGAGTCATATTAATTGAGCTACCATTGTTGAAATCATGGACTTAAAGAAAAGTGAAGTAGGTTAAAAAATATAATTAGTTTGGAAAGAATATGAGCTAAATGATGTTTGAAATGAGTTTAAAAGGCTGAAAAGTGCCTACATTCAAATTTCAACTCATTCCAAGCTCCAAAAAAATTGTTAGAAAGTTTGATGTTCTTGCCGTTCTTGGTGTGTTCTTGAAGAAATTGCAATTGTAATACCCCAAAAAAAATCCAAACCAATATTAAATCCATGTACCAAGATCATGCATAGTACATCATGGTTCTTTTATAGTTTTATGAGTAATTTAGAGGAATATTAAGGCTTTAAATAACTCCCAGATATCAGGCGAATTAGAATATTCCTTACCGATTGAATTATTAAGAAGGATATTGGTATAGTCAACTTCAAATGACCATATCTCTCATTAGACTTGGAATTTTTTATGTCATGACCTATAACAGATATATAATTGAATTATCTTTCCAACAATACCAATTTCTCCTAAATCCAATATCGGAGCAAAGAGTTATTCCTATTTTACTCTAGCATGTCAGGCTGGAAACTATATGATGAAATTTGTGGTAGCTTACCACATTTGTGATGACCTACCACGAAGGTCGTTAACCTTAGGCAGAAACAAGATCCTAAGTAATGACATTCATAGTAGCTTACCACATTTGTGATTCCTTACCATGAAGGTCGTCAGCCTTAGGCAGAAACCAGCTCCTAAGTGATGACATTCGTGGTAGCTTATAACATTTGTGACGCCTTATCATGAAGGTCCTCATCCTTAGGAAGAAACTAGCTCCTATGTGAAGAAATTCATGGTATCTTATCACATTTGTGTTGCCTTAGCATAAAGGTCGTTAACCTTAGGCAGAAACCAGCATCTGTATGACGACGATCATGGTAGCTTACCACATTTTTGATGTCTTGTCACAAATGTCCTCAGCTATGATTTTCAGCAACTGGGAATTTATTTCATAAGGGTATTTTGGTCTTTTCCCTTTATTTCCCACGACTTATAACCCTTATGAGGCATAATTTTTCCCATTTGTCTTCAGTTAAGCATCTCAAAAAACCTCTCTTACGCTCTCAACCAAAAGATTAGGGTTTCCATCAAACTCATCTCTCAAAAGCAAGATTCAAGCCTTTATCCAAGATAATCAAGAATTAAGTTTCCCAATTCAAGAACACTCCAACAAATCATCAAGGTTTCCTTTCTAAGGTATGCGTGTGTTCATTCGTGGACTCCTTTCATCTCTGAAGTTCAAGAACCCTTTTTAAAACTATATATTATGGTTTTTATGTTATGACTGGATTGTTGATCATGTTTATGTGTTGAATGATGCCAAGAAAGAATCTTTATGTGTTATTATGAATCTATGACATCATATGACTTGAAAATATATAAGTTTGATAAATTATGATGAGTAATTGTATGATTTACACCTATGCCTAAATTGTGCATGTAAGGTGTTGGATAAAATACTAAGAGACTAGAAATCATGCATTATAGCTAAATTGTGACTGAGGAAAGGATTCATGATAGGCCTCTATGATTCAATCTCATCCATGTTGATAACGTGTCTTCTGAACACTATTGGATTATTCATGAACTAGTCTTATGGAATTATGCTATACTTACTTGCAAAACCCACTCATGTACAAGATGTAGAATACCCATGTACTTCGTGAAATTCCCCAAGTTATGATACTATGTATTGTTGTTGTATTATGTAATGAGCGTGATAATGAAAGCGACGCAAGTATATACATGTTGTATCAAATTCGCTTCTATGAAACAGATTGTTGAGAACCATGCATAGTATGAAATCCCTTATTTATGATATTATGGATTATGGACTCTACTTTTATGATCAAGTCAGTTATGTGCATCAGTTTCCTTCCAATGAGTCCTGGGGGTATTCGCACCCAAAAATATAGTTGTGTGCCTAGAGCCATGTCATGTTTCACGATATACAAAACCAAACCATGATTCAGTAGAATTAAGTCAGTCATGTGACTACGGAAAACTCAGTAACCTCAGTAGTTCAGTATTCTCAGTAATCTCAGTGCTTAATAATATCAGTAATCTTAGTAGTTCAGTAATCTCAGTGACCTCAGTACTCAGTAATATCTGTAACCTCAATATTCATAGTCAATCTAAGCAACTTTAGTACTCTCAACAAGTCCTCAAAACTTAGTACTTTCCGTCAGTCATCAAAATCTAGTAAACTTAGTTTAGCTTCGCTAAAAAATACCACTAATATCAATCTAGCTAATTAGTTTAGTTTAGTTATTCAGTTCAGCCCAATTATTTAGTTCAGTGTCTTTTTATACGGGAGTAGGATTCAGCATCGAATGATCCTAAGGATGGGGACTCACCCGCTAGATTAGGAATGAGATCCTTAGAAGTAATCCTTAAGTTTCAGAACTATAAGCCAGCATAGGTTGAGATATCGCAGCCTGTTATATAAGGGTAGATGAGGTGGCTTAACCTGTTATATGAGGGTTCCCACCGTTCTCACTAGAGTTACCTGTTAAATAAGGGTTGCTCACATATTGTCCTTACCAGTGGCGCGGTATTGACACCCTTCCAATCAGGGTAGAGATTGGACCCCAGTCAGCTTTGCTTGGGGTATGTCAATTAGATGAATACATCCCACAATTTTAGTTACAAATTTAGGACTGTCAGATACAGTCAACTCAGTTTAGTAATACAGACTCAGTACTATTAAAGACAATCAATCCTTACCATTATAAATAGATGTCAAGATAACCCATTAGATAAGACTGATCTTAACTACTGTTAAACAGTATCAAAATCATCAGATTTAAATATCACCCGCTAGATAGGACTGATCTCAAATTCAGTTACTCCATATAAAATAGAACTCAGATAGTTCCATCAGAACTTAGACTGTCAGATACAATCGCTCAGTATCAGTTACATTGTTTAGGTCCATCATCGCAGTTATATCAGTTTTCTAAACTCATAAATCAATCATATCAGTTATCAGAATTCATGATACCAATATTCAGCTTCAGGACTGTCAGACATAGTCAACCAAATCAGTTCTTCATAATTCAAACAGTCAGAAATAGTCGTTCATCTATTCAGTATCTCAGTATTAGTACACTCATGTGGTCATTATTCAGACATAGTAGTCAGTATCTCCATGAGTTTAGTTACAGTTATGTATGCATGTATGTATTCTCACATTCATACTAGTCAGTATTATTCATGTATATAACCCTTTGTATTTAGCCTACCTCACTCGTATACTCAGTACATTCAGACGTACTAACATATTTGTGATATGGTGCTTTCTCTTATGTTACACCTTAGGTTTAGAAGCACGAGCTCCAAATCAGCAGTAACATTCTAGTGTTTTGAGTTTATAGTAAGTCCTTCTCATTCAAGGATGATATGATTATTTGTTCATTTACTATTTTGGTTCAGTTTCTAGATAGAGTTAGTTGGGGACATGTCTCATCAACTCCTTATTTAGACAGTTTCGAGTGTCTCCAGTCTATAGCATGTTAGACAGTTATTTTATATTTGGTTTTGTATTGTTATACTATTTTCAAACATTGTCTTATCAGATATTTATTCAGATTTGAACCTTATGGCCATTTAATACATTTTACCATATTTTCATATTATATTTTATAGTATACAGGTATAGATATCAGTCATGGGTTAGCTTGAGGTCCTTCAGGGTCATGACCACCGTGTAGCATTTTGGTTCAGAAAATTAGGATGTTACGAACTTGGTATCAGATCCTAAGGTTCAATAGAGTCCTAAGAAGTCTAAAAGTTGTATCAACTAGAGTCTTGTCTATATGTGCGTTGTGCACCAAACTTATGTGCAGGAGGCTATGAGATGTTTTAGGAATAGTTTCCCTTCTTTGTATCTCAGATCGTGCTATAGAAAGGTTCTTTAAGAAAACTCATGTAGATTCTCATCATGCTTTAGTCATGTCAAGTTTATGTTACTTTCAAGGTAACAAAAGTAGTGAATCTTAAGTTCTACTAATAGGGCTATCTAAAATAGTCCCTATAGATAGCTATGGGATTTCCTTCATGCTCAACAGTATCCCATCAGTTCAGTTATGTCCAAAAGTTGTACGGATCTCATTCATGATCATGAGAACTCATTCTCAAACCCATATTTAGATATTCCAGCCGATCAGATCTCTAAATCCTATGATATCATATGACTAGAGTTAGAAGCATGAACCCAAGAGTTTAACAGTACTAGCATAAACCCAGGAGTTTAACAGTAGTAGAGTAGGGATAATGATATTCAAATTGAATAGACTATGCATCCCTGGGGACAGTTGTGCTAAGATGAATCAGTCGTCTTGAATAGTGTGAGTTAGAAATTTAAGTTTATTGACTAAAAATTAAGCATGAAGGTGTAAATGTGATACTAGTAGTATGTGAGGGAAACAGGGTGAAATAATGCATTTAGTAAGGCCAGCATGGGTTAATCAGAGTGTAAGTATGTGATGATGACTGCAGTTCAGTTCAGAGTTTAGTTTAGTGCTCACAAAATTATGATCATGGCTTAAATCCAAGTGGGGATGGTAGATCAACTACCCATGTCAGGTTCTTAGATTCCAGTAGTAGTGCCATTATGTACAGAAAAGCAGTTTGGGAAGACAATTCACTACCCATCCTTATCTCAACGTAAAGCTTCATACTTTAGTTGGAATAGTGCCTATGAATGCTTCATGTCTTAGATTCCATAAATACTGCTTACATTCACATGCATTCTATAGAATCGTGTGCACTTTCAGTTCCCAGTATAGGGAATTTAGTCCTAGATCACTCAGTGTTATAAATCATGTTCCACGAACTCAGACATTCTAGAATCACGTTATATAGATCATGACTTATGATCATATATCATGATCCCTAGTATAGTCAGTTTTCGTGAATCATGCTACGCCTCTACTGATCAGTTAAATTTAGATTATGTCATACATACCCTCAGTTTAGACCTTTTGGTACACACATGGTATTTATATTCTATCCCTCAGACTTCAGTCAAGTGCCAAGTTCATTTATGTATCTATTCATGTTTCAGATTCTCCTGACTTAACCCTTTCAGTGAACTCTCTTTAGGAAAATAGTGTAGTGTAGTGATGAGTAGTTTCTTAAATAAGAGAGTGAATGATTCATGTTAAGAGAAGGTTGTTGCATGCTTTTTTTACACAAGGGTGTAGTTACAAAGATAGGCTTGAATATCCTGTTAGTGTGAAAGCAAGGAGCTAGTAAGAGGTAGTACTTAGAAATTGGAAAAAATTCAAAGTGTGAATGTATATTCAGATCCTTGACTTATGTCAGCCTTCATTGTGCAACTAGCACAACTCAGTTTCTATCTCAGTTACAACTTAGTACTCAGTAATTAGTGTTCAGTCTCAGAATTAAGCACTTCAGTATCAGTTTAAACATCAATTTCAGTGTTCAGTTATCAGGACCCAACATTTAGATCCAGTATGGATCCCCATTACAGTCTTATATTTAGTGTGAGCTTAAGATTAGTATTCATCTCAGAAATTCAGTTCAGTTTTAGACTTGCTTGACCATAGCGTACAGTTATCACCTACTCAGTTATAGGTATTTCAATACCTCAGTATATTGAATATTTCCAAATCATGTAATACATTTGGTCCTACATTTTAGACAATATAGCTTTTATGAGATCCATGATCAGTTACTTTATGTTACCCAGTCAGTCCCTTATCATATGCATAATACTTTGTGGCCTCAGCCCAGCTACTCAGATTAAGTGCAATTCAGTCTTGCATACCCAGTGTTCAGTTACCAGTTACTCAGTTAAATAGATAAGTCAGTATGTCTATGCATTCGTGCATCACGCTTCAGTTTTAGATCTCAAATAATCAATCATGATATCGTACCTAGGTGCCTTGTGCATCGCCTCAACTTTCTTAATATCTCAGCAAGGTTAGTCCAGCATCCTTCAAGGGACATAGTGTCCCAAGTGGGAGATACATTATAGCCCCCAAACTTTCATGATTTAAACATGTCTTATTCTTTGATGAATTTATCTTAGAGGAAGTGTTACTTATAATCCAACCCACTAGCCTCAAAACTCATTCATAGGCCATGTACTCAATGTCAACGTTCAGTTCATGAATCAAGTTCCAAATTTTGTTATGTTCTGATGTTTCCGCTCATGTATATTGAGTAATCAATATCAGACTCATCAGTAGTCTCAGTTCATGGTAGCGTTCTTCTTTGAGCTTACTCATTCTCATGTTCAGATTTTAGTACCAAACTTGGTATTTAGTTCCATGTTTATTTTTTAGTTCAAACTTGGTATCTTAACCATTACATGCTCAGTCGCATGCTTCTAAGTCAGTTCAGTTATGTATGCGTGCATCGGATATGCATGGATTTAACTTATCAATTAAGCATTAGATATGCATTATTAAGTTTTAGAAACTAGGTTTATTGGAACACTGAGTCCTTCATTCATAAATCAGCTACCCATTCACCAGATATGCATGTATGATCAGTCATTCATGCTATATATGTGTCATTTTATCTTTTCTCCCCTCTGAAGCAGTCATCATTCGGGGATGAATATTTCCAAGGAGGAGATATTGTAATACTCTGAAAAAAATCCAAAACAATATTAGAGCCATGTAGCAAGATCAGGAATAGTACATAATGGTTCTTTTATAGTTTTATGAGTAAGTTAGAGGCATATTAAGGCTTCAAATAATTCCCAACTATCAGGCGATTCAAAAGCCTTAGGTCGAAACCAGCATCTGTGTGACGACAAATGTCGTCAGCTATGATTTTCAGAAATTAGGAATTTATTTCATAAGGCTATTTTGGTCTTTTACCTTTACTTCCCACGACATAAAAATCTAAAGAGGCGTAATTTTTCCCATATTTCTTCAGTTAAGCATCTCAAAAACACTTTCTTATGCTCTTAACCACAAGATTAGGGTTTCCATCAAACTCATCTCTCAAAAGCAAGATTCCAATCAAGAATTAACTTTCCCAATGCAAGAACTCTCCAACAAATCATAAAGGTTTTCTATCTAAGGTATGCGTGTGTTCATTCATGGACTCCTTTCATCCCTGAAGTTCAAGAACCATTTTTAAAACTATATATTATGGTTTTCATGTTATGAATGGATTGTTGATCATGTTTATTTGTTGAATGATGCCAAGAAAGAATCTTTATGTGTTATTATGAATATATGACAGCATATGCATTGAAAACATGTAAATTTGATAAATTATGATGATTAATTGTATGATTTACACCTATGCCTAAGTTTTGCATGTAAGGTGTTTGATAAAATACCTAAGAGACTAGAAATCATGCATTATAGCTAAATTGTGACTAAGGGAAGGATTCATAATAGGCCCCTATAATTCAATGTCATCCATGTTGATAATATGACTTGTGAAAACTGTTGGATTACTCATGAACTAGTCTTATGGAATTATGCTCTACATACTTGCAAAACCCACTCATATACAAGATGTAGAATACCCATGTACTTCATGAAATTCCCCAAGTTATGATATTATGGATTGTGGTTGTAATATGTAATGAGTATGATATTGAAATCTATGCAAGTATATACATGTTGTATGAAATTCCCTTCCATGAAACAGATTGTTGAGAGCGATGCTTGGTATGAAATCCCTTATATATGATATTGTGGATTATGGTCTCTACTTTTATGATCAAGTCAGTCATGTGTGTCAGTTTTCTTCCATTGATTCCTGGGGGTATTCATACACGAAAATATAGTTGTGTGCCAAAAGCCATGTCATGTTTCACGATATACAAAATCAAGCCATGATTCAATAGAATTCAGTCAGTCATGTGACTTAGGAAAACTCAGTAATCTTAGTAGTTCAGTATTCTTAGTGCTCAGTAACCTCAGTAATCTCAGTAGTTAAATAATCTCCATGACCTCAATACTCTGTAATATCAGTAAACTCATGTGATGCTACGAAAAAAATTTTGGTTAAGATCTAGGATGAAAATGTGTTGAATTTTATTCTTTATCATGATTAATAATTTTTCTGTGTGGAATTTCTGGATATGCGACCCGTCATTGCGTATAGAATCGAATAATCTTTCCAAATATATGTGGATCATCCAAAATGGAAACTCAAGCAATAATTTATGATCATTCCGATTAACCGTGATTAGTGGTGAACAGTAAATATGCAGGAAAAAAAACTAAGGCCAGGCGAATTTTAGGGTTAATTTCAAACGATCACAACTCCTTGTACATAATGATTTGGGTAAGCTACTATATATCAATAGAAAGCTCTGAAATTCCTCTTTCTAATGAAATTAATTTAATCTAATTTAGCCATCGGAGGAAAACATTGTGGTCGATCTACTTCAGCCTATCAAAATAGTCCACCAAAGTATAAATTTGACATTATTTGATTTTTAAGGGTATTTTGGTTATTTTCACTCCAATCCATCTGGGTAAACCATGGATTTAAGTCCATTAAGAGCATTCAATAGCTCATTTTTCTCTAAAATTTCCTAAGGTTTAAACCCCAACCCCACTACTCCAAATTTTATCCTTTTATGTCTCTTGATTGAATCATAGAAATTTCAAATTGATTTGGGACTCAATTGATCATGTTAAGGGCTTCGAGAAGCACCATTTATTTTCATGAATAAAGTTTGGAAGTAGGAAGTTCATATCCATCTTCTATTTTTAGGCATGTAGGGCTTTGAATAAGATTATCCATTCGATGTTATGCCCGGTATTTTTGTTGAATTACATTAACATGAGATTTTACATATTACACCATGAATTGGAAATATGGTTGTATATCTTATATTATTGTCCATGAGCTATAGGATTATGTCATCCGATATGTGTATGATGTTGCGATGGAATTATGTCCAAAAAGTATTTAATTATGAGAGTATGATGATTTAATTTGTTAAGCCTTGATTTATACTATTATTCCACTATTTCCTTATTATGAATTCATAATTGATATTGAAAATTCTATATCCGTACTATGGGTTGATGTCTCAAATACCTTTAAATGAGAGTTGGATGGCGAATTGAGAAATGTTGATATTAAAGTTGGAATGAGTCTTGGTATTTTTCGAATGGTTTTAATGAGTTAAATTGTTGAAAATATTATGTATTGAGTCTTCATATCCTTGTTCAAATATTGAGTCGGTTATGGTTCAATGCATTGATAACTTGTTGATGTTGAGGAAGATTAAAATGTTTTGAGCTAAAATTGTTGAGTTAGGAATCCATAAATTGATATGATTTGATAAGTGATAAAGAGATTTGATTTGGTCTTTATGATAGACCCTTGTGATGTTGTGGTGGATTTCTAATGCGTTCTGTGCTTGTCGTGGAGTAGTACTTAGCACCAAGATTGAAATTTGGTAGTTCTCCAAACCTATGTACCACTATAGGGTTGTTTAATGATGATATTATTGTCCAGAGAGTTTGATTGTGATTATTGTAGTTTTAAGGTTGTACTCCCTGGCAAAGAGTATGAAGCTCCCGCCACTGGGGTTTCAAACATTGGTATTCCACGTAGCTCACATGTGGTTGTCAGTTATAGAAAACTCCCCTATCGATAAGAGTCATGTTTATTGAAATACCGAGTCACTTCGAGTTTTGATGTGGTAAATTAAGTTGCCTATGATGATCTATAATGATTTATGAGGTTTTTCTTCTACATTTCCTATCTAAGATATTATGAGTTGCATGATTCAATGTCATTCAAGCCAAGTGTGTCATTATGGTCTGTATGTACGTTTTTACGAAATTTAAGATATTATTTATATTTTGCATGTGCCCCCACATACTCAGTACGTATCTTATGGTAACCCACATATTTCTCTATGGGCTATATTTTTACCATGATGTAGGTTTAGGTACTCAGCCACAGTCGCGACAGTGATATTCGAGTGTCGCATCTATGTTCCTTCAGTGGTGAGTCCTCATGGTTCTAGGACCGAGTTACTAGTTTTGGTGCTGTTTTTTTATGATCCCTTTGGTTTGTTGAGTCAGTTGATGGTTTGTCCCAATGCCTCGTTGATTTTTCTGTATAGAGGCTATGTCAGACTAGTGCATTGTTAGGTTGGTTTGTGTATAGACATTCTATATATGTATAGTCTAATGATATTCCGTGCCATGTGTGATGTGATCTGATATGTACTTATATATCCTTAGCGTAGTGTGCATATTGTTGTTTTGGAAACCAAGGGTATTGTTTTGGCTTAAAGGGTTAGCTTGAGGCTATGTGTAGCCTTGGGCACCGTGTGGCATCTCAGAATGATATTTTAGGGTGTTGTATTCAAAGTCAATCTCAAAAACTTTAGTACTCTCAACCAGTACTTATAACTCAGTACTTTCCATCAGTCATCAGAATCCAGTAAACTTAGTTTAGCTATGCTAAAAATACCACTAGTATCAATCTACCTAATCAGTTCAGTTCAGTTATTTAGTTTATCCTAGTTATTTAGTTCAGTGACTTTTCAAATGGTAGTAGGATTCAACATCGATTACTCATAGGGATGGGGACTCAACCGCTAGATTAGGACTGAGATGCTTAGAAGCAATCCCTAAGTTCTAGAATTATGTAGCCAGCATTGCTTGAGACATCGCAGCCTATTATATAAGGGTAGATGAGGTGGCGTAACCAATTATATGAGGGTTCCCACTGTTCTCACTAGTTTTACCTGTTATATGAGGGTTGCTCACATGTTGTCCTTACCAGTGGCGCGGTATTGACACCCTTCCAGTCAGGGCAGAGATTGGACCCCAGTCAGCCTTGCTTGGGGCATGTCAGTTAGATGAATACATCCCACAATTTTAGTTACAGATTCAGGACTGTCAGCTACAGTTAACTTAGTTCAGTAATACGGATTCAGTAATGTTACAGACAATCAATTCTTACCATTATAAATTGACTTCAAGATCACCCATTAGACAGGACTAATCTTAACTATAAATAAACAGTATCAGAATCATCAGATATAAAGATCATCTGCTAGATAGGACTGATGTCAAATTTAGTTACTCCATATAAAATAGAACTCAAATAGTTCCCTCAGAACTTAGACTGTCAGATACAGTCTCTCAATATTACTTACACCGGTTAGGCCAATCATCACAGTTATATAAGTTATATTAGTTTTCTAAACTCCTATATCAGCTATATCAATTATCAGAATTCATGATATCAGTATTCAACTTCAGGACTATCATACATAGTCAACCAGACCAGTTCTTCATAATTCGAACTATCAAAAGTAGTCGTTCATCTATTCAGTATCTCAGTATTAGTACACTCATGTTGTCAGTATTCAGACGCAGTAGTCAGTATCTCCACGAGTTCAGTTACAGTTATGTATGCATGTATGTATTCTCACATTCATATCAGTCAGCATTGTTCATGCATATAACCCTTTGCCTTTTGCCTGACTTGTATACTTAGTACATTCAGACGTACTAACGTAATTTCGCTATGGTGCTTTCTCTTATGTTAAACCATTGGTTCAGAGGAATAAGCTTTGGATTAGTAGCAGCATTCCAGTGTTCAGAGTTTGGAGTGAGTCCTTCTCATTCAAGGATGATATGATTATTCCTTCATTTACTATTTTGGTTAAGTTGCTAGATGGAGTTAGTTTGGCATATGTCCCATCAAATCCTTATTCAGATAGTTTAGAGTCTCTCCTGACTATAGTATGTCAGACAGTTATTTCAGATTTGTTTTGGTATTGTTATACCATTTTTAGACATTGTCTTATCAGATATTTATTCAGATTTGAACCTTATGGCCATTCAGTACATGTTTCCATAATTTCATATTATATTATGAAGTGTACAGGTATAGATATCAGTTATGGGTTTGCTTGTGGTCCTTCGGGGTCATGAACACCGTGTAGCATTCCGGTTTAGAAAATTGGTGTGTTACAGCAATCTTTATGTTGAATTTTTTAGAAAATTTGGGTGTTTGATCCTGAACGAAGGAATACAAATAGTGAAAAAGTGTTTTTACTTGGGATCTAAGGAGATTCCAAAGGATATTCCAACATAAAAGGATACAAAGGACCATTTGGAGGGAAAATCAGTCAATTCTAGGCAAAAGGGCGGGTGATCTATGCCACATCTGCCCTTGAAATGTATTAGAGATGATGTATCAGCCCAAATGCATGTAAAAATAATATTTGGGCTTCCTGGTTCATCCAAGGTGTTTTTGGGGATGTTCCCAACCTACTAGCGCAGGTCCCCAATTGCAGATTAACCCATTCCAATGCAAATCAAGCCTCCAAACACATCTCAGGCTTCCCGATTCCATTTCTCTCAAGGGTTTATTCCTAATTTTCATATTCTTGATCAACTTTTTTTTTATTCTTAAACTACTCATCCACTAATAATTCATCTTTTAAGTTGATTAATTAGTTCTTGCATCCCATTTCTTTCACCGTCAAATTTCTTTCATGGTTTTCTCTTTTTATTTCTTTGTGATTTCTTCATTCAAGTCCACAAGTAGTTTTATTTTTTTGAGTTATTCAAACAAGTATCAACTCCAACCACAAGTAGATATTAACACCTTATTTATCACTAGAGTATAAGCAACTTTCAACATTCACTGCTCTAATTGTGAGGATTATAAAGCTGAGATTCTTATTAGTGTTGATGATGAGCTTTACTACTAATATTGTTTGTTCATTTTGTAGGTACAAGTTGATATAACGAAGTACGTCTTAAATAGCCTTGGAGAATTATTACTAAGACATAGGATACTATGATTTTGGTGAAGATAATTATGTCTATGAAGAAGATGGCGATTATGGGGTCTACGAATTTATCCGTGATCAGTAGTAAAATGAAAATAAAGGCTACTATTCCAAATTGTACTGTGAGATGAATGATGATCCTTATTTTTATAGTGAGTATAGAGATAATAAAGTGACTTATGATAGTTCTTATGAAGACGATGGGGCATGTGAGGTGTATTATACTTCCCACTCTAAGCCTAGAGGTTATGTAAGGTATAAAGAATTCATTAAAAAATCTTATGAGGATCATGGTAAGAAAGTACGTAAGTATTGTGAAGTTTCATATTCCTTATTTTGTAGTACTTTTTATCAAGGTTGAATCAATGTGAATGGTTATTCTAACTATATTAGATATTGCTTCTTGGGAATGAAAGAGCTTGCATCTAAAAATCCTAGGGGTAAAATATCTTACTCTTTAAATCCTAGTGCCCAATTATATGTAAATAGAATCCAAGGTTGAAATCGTAGGAGTCAAGATCGTCCTACTCTCTCTATCTTCGTAAGAGATTCGAGTCTCGAAGAATATCTTAATTGGGAATGGGAATGTGAAAGGATCTATATGGAATATGATATAAGAGAGGAAAAAAAACTACCTATACCCTTAAACATATTCTAGGTCCGACATTGTTGTGGTGGAATTCAAAAGAAAGTAAAACCAAACATGGAGTTCCTCAAAGGAACTCATAAGGGACGCCCATGTACCAATTGGGTAATACGAAGCTTTACAATGTTTATGCAAGAAGAAAAGTTCACTCTAGAAGGGTAAGCATTTTTAGGGTTCCGGGATGCTTTTATGCTAAATGATTGGTTCGATTGAAACTACATCATCCTACCCATGGTTGACCATATAGGGACACCTAGAGAGCCTCTACTTGTTCCATACTTCTTTGAGGAGTATAGAGTTTTTAAGAGAGTGAAGGTTTCCTTAAGCCAATGTGGGAACTATGCGGAGGTATGGTGTGATATCTTTCCTTTGGAACAAAGACTTCTAAGCATGGGGAAAAATTGGATTGCAAGTTATAAAGTTCCAAATGTTAAAAATTGGACTAAGAATATAATTGACCAATAGGGAAATCACCTCTTTCCACCCATTCATCTCAAATCTCAAAGAGATATGACCAATTACTCCAAGCATAATAAAAATAAGAGTCAAAATATTGAGAGGAGTTACAAAGTGCAAGGTGGAATCCTAAGAGAGGAAAAATGATTAGTTGAGAGGAGTGAAGTGATGGGGTTGACACCAAAATTTAGCTGACATTGTTTGTCCTTCTTTTAATAAAGACATATGTGTAGGTACTGATATGGCAAGCGAAGGAGAACACGTACAAAAAGAGAAAATATCCTTTGAAAATTTGACAAGGCAAATCTTAGATGCTTATAAATATTGTGGAGGACCTTCACACCAAGGTAAAGAATAATATTCTTAAGAACTTCAGGGTAACATAGATAACTTTTACACTTTAGCATATGTGAATGATTATTGTGTGGCTAATAGTCCATTTAGTGTGAGTAGTATCTTACCTATGTGTGAGTCTCATGATTCTTAACCTCTTTATAATGATGTACATTTTATGAGTATGGATACACTAGTTGGTACTATTAATAACTGAATTGACTCTTCTTGCATGATCAATTTGTGTCTACCTGTGTTGAAGCAAATTTGATATATAGTGGTACATTGTCATGTGAATTATATTGATAAACTTGACTGTGAAACTACTCTACCACTTGAGGATGTTTTTGATGTGATTAATGAGCTTCAAGTGAGTGATGATATTAAAAATGTTTGTCAACTAAATAGGAGTGATCCTTTGAGCATTTCTCTTAGTGAAGATCCTATTGTTTGTTTTGTTCATAAGGATGATTACCTGTTTGAAAATTCATTCAAACATGATAGTGTCTTTTTGATAGTGAACTTACATATTCTAATTCCTCTTTAAGGATTTATTCTTTTCTTTTTAAGTATAATATCTTGTTTAAAGATGATGAAATCACTCCTAGTGAATTACCTTATGGTGTGGATAATGTTGATGATATAGCTCATCTTGAGGGCTATAATCTATATAACACGTACTATGGTATGATAACATTTCTCTAAAAGAAAGAAATATCTTCTCGAAATATGAAAGTACTCTTAATGGAAAGAAATGTGAAGGATTGAACAGTGATCTTTGTGTACCTATTACATACTTTTCTTTGAGTGTTCAAATTCTTGATCATACCCTTCTTAATATTCTTGGGAATCATAGTGAGCATTTTCTTAAGGACACCTTAGATGAAATCAATTTGCATGACACCCTTTTTTTCTCTCTATTTGCTTTTTGAAGAATCTTATGTTAGTTAGAGAGTATGTCCTTTCATTTTTTGATACGTTTAGGGGAAGAGAGTGTATTATAGACCCTTTTCTATGGCCATTCTATACATTCATCCTAAAATATTTGGATGTGGTGATTATTATACACCTAATTTGGTGCTTGGTCAAGATGACAAGCAAAGTTCAAAAGAGGATATTGGTATCCTTCCCTGTAATAGAAAGTCTTTCTTAGGGATTCATAATTCACTTGATGGACCCATATTGTGTAAGGGAAAGATCTCCAATAAAAATGAGTGCTCTTTAAATAAGGGGAGCAGTAAAAATATCTGAGAGAGTTTAGTATGTATTTTTCTACTATTGATGAAAGTTTCATTACTTGTAGGTCAAAGAGTGAATCATCTCTTTAAAATGGTCTTGTTGAACCCCATTTATGTGATACCCATTTCATTACTTGTGTAACATTGATGACCCCATTCTCAAATAAGTTGTTTGAAAGGGAAACGTTCTTCGAGCTTAAATGTTATGATCCATCCATGCACGCATTATGTGCTAAATCATTTAAGGTAAATGGCATTCTTATAGATAATAACACCTTGGGTAATGAATTTATGCTTGTGTCACTTTTATACTACCTTTTTCCAATGATGATGTCCATGCTAGTCTTGAAATTTTCTTATTAGGGAGACAAAAATATTTTATGGGTCATTTAATCTTTGAGCCCGAAAAAGCCATGTGGATTGATGAACCATTGGTGGGAACCCTTTTCATGTGGTCTCTTGAAGAGATGATGAAGCAATTGTGTAAGGCTTCTAATATGAATATAGTCAGACCTTTTTTTTTATTGATGCCATTATGACCTTTGTAGTTTCCATAACTCTTAATATTTGTCATAGCCAATTCCTGTTTAACCTTTTTAATAGTCTTTTCATGATAAAAACAAAGGATCCTTGGTTATATCTTAAGTGTGTGCAACCTTTGCATAATACTATAATCATTTGTGCTAACCCTAACCCTAATCCTAATGTCATGACGATGTTGTATTTGTTTTTCCTTTCTTTGTTCTTGCAAGGTTTAGATTTGAGGTCCAGTTCTATTTAACAAGGAAGGATGATACAAGGTAAATTTTGTTCGGACCTTTGGATGGGATATGTATGATGGTCGAGGTGTTTGATGACTCCTTAGCTCTATTAAAAGATTCCATATGGATTAAGATTACTATTAGCAGTGTCAAAGGACTTTGACAAGGTTAAAGAAGTGCAAACTAGGGCTCGAAAGTGTTATATTTTGGGTTTTTGCCTTACAAATTTTTCCTTGAAAACTGTTCTCTGGACCTAATATAACTCCAAGGTATGACCTATATGTTGGGATATGAGTGGTATAGTGCTACGTAAGCTAAGTAGTGTTTATTGGTGGAATGGTTTTGATGACCAGAATATTCATGACTTAAGGGTGTAAGTCATAAGTCATAGATATAAGTCGTATTAGGGACTAGCACGGTGAGCAGTATTTGATCCACTTGGTAATTCATTCTGCTGGGTTTAGGGATCATGGATATGGATCATATGTTGAGGTTATGACTTGGTTAGATGATTCATATACTATACACTATCTGATCAAAGATTAAGGTGTAGGTACGACTTGTGTAAACCAATTATAAGGAAGGTATGATTCTTAAGGGGGTCAGTCATATCCTTGTGATGGGTTTTTAAGGGACTTAAGTAGGGGTATTCTGGATATTTCTCTACTTAGCCTAATTATGACCCATGCTTCTAATACACTTATGAGGTTATTTACCTTATTATTCTATTCATTAATATATAGAAATCTATTCCTAAACATTCAACAATTCTCTCAAGAGCTTTTGGGGAAAGAGAGTTAGGGTTTCAACTTGGGGATTTCTTTAGGGCATGCTTTGGTGATTTTTTCCCATCATCTTTCTTAGTTTAAGGCATGTGTGTCTTCCCTTTATCTTATTTCTAAAAAGAAATGGATTTTATAGTTGTTTTTATGATTTTAATATTGCATGGGTTATGTTTTACACTAATAATTGGGGGGTTTTGGTGTAAATGGTTTGGTTTTGGTTTCCTGTGGTTTAATTGTGCTTTTATATGTACTGATGGTAGTTTTGGGAAATTGGATTGCATGATAATGGTTAAATGGTGTTTGGAATTAGTTCTGGTTATATTATACCCCTAAGGATTTGATAAATTACTAATAAAGATATGTTCATTACATTAACTTCTTTAAATAGAACTCTTGCTTGATTTTAGCTTATGCATGAAACTATAAAAAGTTTATATGGTTAACAACGATTAAAGGCTTATTGGTTTTTTTGTGGAGTACATGGAAGTCTCCTAAGAGGTTAATATGGTAAATGAAAAAGGCACTTGAGAGTCTCCTTTAACCTAAATAGTTTGGCTATGGATAAATCTTACAAGCATGGTTGGTATGATGATACCACTACTAAATGTCCTTGGTTAATAAATGGTAATTGGATCGGTTTAGACATGGTTTTAGTTTGGGCATTAATGGCGGAATCTATAATTGAGCGGTGGAAGAAGGATGTTTTGGGGGAACCAAAACTAGAAACTCATATTTGCCGCTATGAGGGGTCTTTGATGGCCATGTGCGAGTGCCACATTTTATATTTGAGGGATGTACTAGTCATCCCATGGGATTTTTCCTAGTCTCGTAGCTACACAGACTGGGACTCTTTCAGTAAGGGTAGGTGAACCCATACGTCCAATGAGTATGGTTATATGGCAAAGTTACACATCCCAGTAATGGTTTTAAGTGCAAGTTAAGCATGTATTCCCTTTCCCGACACTTATATATATGTATGGTTGTATACATAATGTGGTTTTTTACTTGGTTGTTTAAATGGCATTACTTTATCCTTATCCTGAGATAAATGCTAGTTGTCACTCGCAAACCCATCTACTGGAGGTTGTAGACCCACGCTACATAGGAACAGGTTTCTTAACTCCTTTTATATAGTGATTAACACGGGGATAGCATATGGATTAAAGTGATGAACTTTCATCTTTTTGGAAGGCTACATTTCATGATATAGATACTCTTCAACATTTTGTTTTCATTTTCGACATCAGTTTTGGCCATGGTTGAGGGAATGTCCCAATTGAATATTTGTGTTCTTTTGGATAGAGGTTTTATATTACATATGGGGGTTGGTGTAGGCAGGATTGGTATTGGTGTCATCTTTGGCATTGAAATAAGTTGGGAGGCTGGCATCATCAGACATAACATTTTACTATTCCATCATATTACATTTTTGGATTAATTATTATATTATGTTTGATATTATCTTTGGTTCTATATGGTATAGATGGTAGGATTTGTACGGTTAGGCTCGATTGGGTCAATCATAGTCATACTACTATCCTAGAGTCTTGATGTAAACAATAATTCTATCTTATTATATTTAAATATTTGGTCCATTTGAGGTTGTATGAAGCAGTTGGGTTGGGTTAAGGAGGTGTTCCCCAATCCTAGTTGGACTTGGGATGCCCAGTACATCTAGGCCCTAGTTCAGGTCTTGACAAGTTGGAATCAGAGTATTCGGTTCATGGTTAATCAGGAAGTCCACAAAGCCATGTCGAGTAGAGTCTCTTTTATGGGTGTATATTGCACCACACTCATAAGAGAGAGGCTGCAATACATTTAGAAATGTTTCACTTTCTTGAAATTCTCTATCCTGGAATCCTCTCTAATCCTTGGCTATTTGTATTTTAAATCATGCCTCCTATTTCTGGAATACAAAAGAATCCTTCTACCTAATCTAGGGATAATGTTAAAGGGGTACCTCCAACGACTGTAGTACATCTTCGATCTCATAGTTCTATTCTTGATTGTGTTGGATTTCCTCCAATTCCTCCTACTGCTTCTCAGTCGCTTAGGGTTGCATAGTGAATGTGGAGTTTCACCAGTCTATCTATGTTATTGCTCAGATGGCCGCTGCTCAGGATGAGATAGATGTGGCTAGTGCTTTGTTTATTGAGGCCATAAGGGTTAGTCAATTTATAAAGATTGGTCCCCCTGCTTTTATGAGAGTGAAGGTAGAGGAAGACCCACAGGGCTTCTTGGATGAATGGGAAAAGATAATTTTAGTTATGTAGGATTTTGATATTGAGGGAGTTAGCTTTGCAGATTATCAGCTCAAAGATATTGCTTATCAATGGTATGAGGAGTGGGAAAAAATAAAGTTGATATAGAAGATAAAGGGTTGTGGGAGGCCTTTTCTAATGCCTTCATGGATCGTTTCTTTTCTCAAGAGTTGAGGGAAACTAAGATGTAGGATTTTGTGAACCTCAGGCATGAGAGGATATTTGTAGGAGAATATGTCTTGAAGTTTCATCAGTTTTCAAGGTATGCTCCTGATATGGTGGCAGAGAAGAGGTCGAGATTGAGGAAGTTTGCTTCTGGGATGAATAGATATCTAAAATTTTAGAGAAAGACTACTTTGCTTATTAGGAATATGGATGTCTTTAGTTTTACTATTCATATACAGCAGGTTAAGGATGAGAAAAGAAAGCAGGAAGAATTTAGGGATAGGTAGAAAAAGCAGGACAAATTTTCTGATCAGGGAGGTGCGCAGTATTAAAGTGGTAAAGATGGTGGCAAGTGGCAGAAAAAAAGTGGGGGAGTTTTGGTTCCTTCTCTGCTGCCAATGCTTCTTATCCATAGCAGTCGAGTGAGGCATTACTAAGGTGGTTATAAATCTTGGGCTTAGGTTGCCCAATCTCAAGCGAACAGAGATCAATCTACTTATTCATGCCCTCTTTATCGATTTTGTGGTTGTTCTCATCAAGGATTCTGTGAGGAAGGTAGAGATAAGTAATTTAAGTGCTGCTAGGTAGGCCATCAACTCAACTATTATGCAGCTAATAAGGTTTCTACAAAGGCGAATAAGATTGTGGTGGCTTCATCTTTTGCTCCTACACCAAGTGGTGTGACATCTGCTTCTATTACTACTCCTAGTACTAGTATTGGTCAAAAAAAATTGTATGCTTTGGCATGCCGATAGGAATCTAAGGCATCACTTCATGTTGTTAGTAGTATGTTATAGCTCTTTTGCCGTGACATATATTGTTTTCTTGATTTGGAATCCACTTTTTCTTATCTGACTCCTTATATAGCTATGTCTTCTGGTTTTGATTTGGAAATTATTTTGGATCCTTTTTTCTATTTCTACTAAGTAGGAAATTCTACCATTGTTGAATGCATCTATCGAGTTTGTAGTATCTATTGGTAATAGGAAGACCTTGGTAGATCTGTTCGAGTTGGGAATGGTGGATTTTGATATGATTTTGGGTATCGATTGGTTGCATTCTTATTATGTGTCTTTAGACTGTCAGACTTATAAGGTCATCTTTAGGTTCCCTAGTGAGCTGTAAATAGAATGGAAGGGTTGTTATTTAGCTCATATGGGAAGATTTATTTCTTATATTAGAGCTAAAAGGTTTATCTCTAAAGGGTGTCTTTAAAACTTGGTCTGGGTTAAATATTCTAACTTGGAAAGTCTTTCGTTCCAGTTAGTCCCGATAGTTAACAAGTTTCCAGAGTTCTTTCTTGATGATGTTCCTGGTGTCCCTTCAGATAGGGAAATAGAGTTTAGTATTGATTTGCTTTCGGACACTCGTCCAATATCTATTTCTCCATATAGAATGGCTTTGGCTGAGTTAACAAAGCTCTAGGAGTAAATTAAGGATCTTCTGGATAAAGGATTTATTCATCCTAGTGTTTACCCATAGGGTGCAACGGTGTTGTTCGTGCACAGGAAGGATGGTTCCCTTCGGATATGCATTGACTATAGGCAGTTGAACAAGGTAGCAGTCTAGAACATTTACCCTCTCCCAAAGATAGATGATCTATTTGATCAGTTGTATGATTCCATGTTCTTTTCCAAGATAGTTCTTTGTTATGGGCACCATCAAATTAAGATTAGGGAGGTGGATATCCCTAAGATAGCTTTTCGTACTCGATATGGGTATTTTGAGTTCTTGGTGATCTCATAAAGATTGACAAACACTCCAGCGGTAGTTATGTATCTGTTAAATAGGGTGTTTAGGCAGTATTTGGATCTCTTTGTCATTATGTTTATTGAAGAAATTATGGTGTATTCTAGGAGTTAGGTAGATCATGATAATAACATCCGTATGGTATTGTAGTCCCTAAAAGAATAGTGGTTGTTTGCCAAGTTCTTTATATGTGAGTTTTAGTTGAATGTTGTGACTTTCTTAGGTCATATTATTTCTAGTAAGGGGATAATGGATGATCCTCAAAAGGTTGTTGCAGTGAAGGGGTGGCCTAAGCCCATAACTCCATCCAATATTTGGTGCTTCTTGGGTTTATGCAGGTATTATAGGCAGTTCATGGGAAGCTTTTTATCGATAGCTACTCTTTTGACTAAGTTAACTTTGAAGAAGGTTAGGTTTTCTTGGTCGGATGCATGTGAGGAGAATTTTTAGAAATTAAGGCATAGGTTGACGTCGGCTCTGATTTTGACTTTTTCGGATGGTAATAATGGGTTTGTGGTTTATTGTGATGCATCTTGGGTAGGGGTTGGTTGTTTTCTTATGTATTATAGGAAGGTGATTGCCTATTCGTCTAGACAATTGAAGGTGCATGAATAAAATTATCCTACTCATGATTTGGAGTCATCGACGATTGTGTTTGCTTAAAAGATATGGAGGCATTATCTTGATGGTGTCACATGGATATCTTTTCTAATCATAAGAGTCTTCAGTATGTATTCATGCAGAAGGAGCTTAATATCTGGTAAAGGAGATGGCTTGAGCTTCTGAAGGATTATGATATGAGTCCTTACTGCCACCTAGGTAAGGCTAACGTGGTTGCCGATGCTCTTAAAAAGTTGTTTATGGAGTGTTTATCTCATGGGGAGGAAGGCAAGTGGGAATTGGTAAATATTCACTGTTTGGCCAATCTTGGAGTTTGACTTATAGATTCTAAATTTGCTAGTGTAATGGGGGTAAGAAGTGGTTCGGTCGTCTCTTGGCACCGAGACTAAGGAGAAGCAAGTGTTAGATTCGATCTTGACAAAAATTAATAGTGATGTTTATGTGGAAAAGGTAGTGGTGTTTGAGATTAGTAGTGGTGGTACTTTGCGATTCCAAGGGAGGTTGTGTGTTTTGAATCTCAACGGGTTGCTACAAAGGATTTTGGTTGAGGCGCTTGAGTCACCATTTGTTGTCCATCCTAGTTTAACAAAGATGAATCATGATCTTAAGGAAATTGATTTGTGGAATGGTATGAAGAGGGATGTGGTTGACTTCGTAGCCAAGTGAATGGTGTGTCAACAGGTTAAGGTTGAGCACATTAGGTCTGGTGGGTTACATCAACAAATAGAGTTGCCTGAATAGAAATGCGAGATGATTAATATGGATTTCATTAAAGGTCTTCCTCAGTATAGGAATCATTTTGAATTGATTTGGGTCATTCTGGATAGGTTGACCAAGTCTGCTTACTTTTTACTTATACACACTACCATTTCAGTGGAGGACTATGTGAAGTTGTATCTTCAAGAGATTGTAAAGCTATATGGGGTGCATGTTTCGATTATCTCTAATTGTGGTACGTAGTTTACCTCTTATTTCTTATGGTAAGGTTAGTTTAAGTACTGCTTTCCATCCATAGTCGGATGGACAAAGGGAGAGAACTATTCAGACATTGAAGGATATGCTTTAGTCATGCATGATTGATTATGGTGGCAATTGGGTTGACCATCTACCATTGGTAGAGTTTTCTTACAGCAATTGCTATCATTTAAGTATTGGTATGGCTCCTTTTGAGGCGTTGTATGGTAGAAGGTATAGATCTCCTATTGGATGGTTTGAGTTTTGTAAGGCGGCTATGTTTGGTCCTGATTTGTTCTATCAAAATATGGAGAAGGTAAAGGTGATTCGGGATAGCTTAAGGCCTCTCAAAGTCACCAAAAGTCCTATGTAGATGTTAGTTGTAGAGACTTAGAGTTTGAAGTGTCTCCAATGAAGGGAGTAGTACAGTTTTGCAAGAAAGGAATCTTAGTCCTCGATTTATTGCTCCTTATGGGATTTTACAGAATATGGGCAATGTTGCTTATGAGTTGGAATTTCTAGTGAGTTTGGGTTGGGTGCATCCGGTATTTCATGTTTCAATGTTGAGGAAGTGTATTGGCGATCCTTCTTTGGTTGTTCCTTTGGAAGGGTTGGATATCTCATATTCTCTGTCTTATAAAGAGTTCTCGATTGAGATATTTAATAGCCAAGTTCGTCGATTACAAACCAAGGATATGGCTTCGATTAAGGTTCTTAGTGGAACTATAAGGTGGAAGAATCTACGTGGGAATGGGATGAAGACATAAAGTCCAAGTATCTGCATTAGTATTCTGCTCCTAGTATTGGCGCGGAAGGTATGTATTCTTCAGCACATCTTCATTTTTTGAGTTTGTTAAAGGAAAGATTAATATCTTTACCCTATTGTTTTCAGACTTTATTAAATGGATGTTTGATAATGCAAATAACTCTATGTGTGGTGACCCCTACCTTGTCCACCATTTAGGGATGAATGTTCCTAGTGGGGGAGAATGTTACATCTTGGGTTTTGGACTTAGAAATTTTTCTTGGAAAATCATTCTGGGGATCTAATACGACTCCAGCGTACAAGCCGTATGCCGGGGTACGAAAGGTATGGTCCTATCGTAAGCTGACCACTGTTAGTTGGTGGGATGACTTTGATCGCTAGAATGGTCATGACTTAAGGGTATGAGTCGTAAGTCTTTGATACGAGTCATATCAGGGACTCATATGGTAGACAGTATTTGATCCTCTTGGTAATTCATTCATCTAGGGATACGGATTATGTGTATGGATCATATGTTGAGGTCACAACTTGGTTGGAGAAGTCGTATACTGGAAAAATGTCTGATCCAAGTTTAAGGCCTAGGTACGACTTGTGAGAACCAATCGTAAGGTAGGGTACGACTCGTAAAAGGGCAAGTCATATCCCTGTGATGGGATTTGAAGGGACTTAAGTAGGGGTATTCTATACATTTCCTTACTTACCCTAATTATGAACCACGACTTCTAATACAGTAAAGAGGTTATTTACCCAATTATTTTATTCATTAACACATAGAAAACTACTCCTAAACATTCAACAATTCTCTCAAGAGCTTTTGGCGGAAGAGAACTATGGTTTCAACTTGGGGATTGCTTTGGTGATTTTCTTCCATCATCTTTCTTTGTTTAAGGCATGTGTCTGTTCCCTAGTTCTTATTTCTAAAAACTAGTGATTTTATGGTTGTTTTCATGGTTTTAATATTGTATGTCCCAACCGGATATTTGTTTGTTTTTTGGATAGAGGCTTTGTGTACTTCTGGGGGTTGGTATGGGAGGGATCATTATAGGTGTCGGCCTTTGCACTGGAATAAGTTGGGAGGCTGGCATCATCATACATAATTTATCACTGTTCCATTGTATTACATTTTTGGATTGATTATTATATTATGTTTTGATATTATCTTTGGTTCGGCGTGGTATAGATGGTTGGGTTTCATACGGTTAGACTAGGTTCGGTCAGTCACGGTCTTGAGCCTATCCTAGAGTCTTGATGTGAACAATAATGCTCTATTGTTATATGTTGGAAATTCAGTCCATCTGAGGTTGTATAAGGCGGTCGGATTAGGTTAATGGGGTGGTCCCCGATCCTGGTTGGACTTGGGATGCCCATTACATCTAGGGCCTGGTTTGGGCTGTGAAGGAAAGCCTCTTGGAAGGGATATATGTCCAAGGCGAATTAGATCCGCCTTTGATCCCTCTTTAGCATTTCAAGAGCTAGTCAAAACACACTCTAGTGGGCCTTTTTCTTGTATTTAGGTCACTTTTGGACCTAATTATGTAATATTTAGATAATATATAAATACTTGGTATCTAGGCTTATTTCCTTAGTCTTTGTCTTATGATGATGATGAATTCATGAAAACTCCATTGGGAGTGTTTAGTGCTTGGAAAAGACAATGTAGAACCTTGTTTAGAAATAGTGGTTGTAAGGACATTTCGATTCCCTTGCAGTCGACATAAGAGATTAGGTACATTGCTTGGTTAGTTGATTGTGGAATATAGCTTTAATATACCCTTTCTTTTCTTTCAATTCCTTTCATTTTGTCAATCTACCTATCTTTCTATCATTTATCCTTTTACTTTTTAAATTTTCAATTTCGTTGATTCATTAGTATTTGTGTTCGTTTCTCATTTTTGTAGATTACTCTTGTATCATGCTCAGTACGAATCATAGTTCGACTAAGAAAAGTAGAAAATAAATTATATAAAATAAACACTATGGACACGTCACTTGTAATTATAAAATATCCTAAATAATAGGCCACACCATCTCTACTAGCAGTTTTAAGATATACACATATATCAAATACAAGTATCGAAAAGAGACAAAAATAGATAGATAGATATGAAATCAAGAACGAAAATGCAACACTGAATGTGCATAGTATATGAAATGCAATGATGATGATGATCATGATGCATAAGGTTGTCCCAAAACCTCTGCATACACCTACCAAGCTATGCTCCCAAGGTAAGACCCATTGGAGTTTAATCAACTAATATACGATCCGATATCCAATACAAATAAAATATCCATAACTATTCTCCAACACATGCATTAGTAGAGGGTTTTTAAAGATATCACATTTTCTGTTAGAAAAGCCAGTATTTCCACGGTGGTACTAGTGTTATGTAAATGTATATGATATAAGGATGTAATTCTCACAATCAATAATAATGAAAATTTCTAAATCCTACCAATATATTAATCACGTGAGCCAAAAATCCACCGAATAAGCAAACCATCCATGATCCAATATAATCCATATTCCAATAGAATAAGATATACAATAATATGCTATTTGATACCACATAAATACTAACAGACATTTTTCCACCAAAAAAATAACCAATTACATAAAAACATAGCCAGTAACATCATGTAATACCCCAGACGGTCATACATAGAAAATAATGTCTCAAAACCACTAAAGAACAACAACATACGCCACCACACATGCACCAAATAATAATAAATTCATTTCCATGATTAGTTTCCACACCCATAACTTTTTTTTTATATCAATACTAACTACCTAGACAATTTGAAGAAAGTTAAGCCATAACCCACCATGAATAAAGAAAATCAGGTCTAAAATCCTTCAACAAGAAGCCTTCCCCTCAAGAACGAACTCAAAATCAGCTAAAATATACAAATATGGAATCTACGTGTCAAAAGGAAGCAAACAATACAAACATTGCATTTCTAGGTCGGGGTCAAAATGGACCCTCAAAATAGGATTTATAAGATAGGGGAAAATCAGAATTTTAGTTCAAAAATATATTACCAATGGTTAAAGAAATCCATGGAAGAAAATCCAAGTGAAATTAGGTTGAAATTGGGGTTTAAATTAAAGAATTACTAATGTAGACCTTTCGAGCCAAAATTCCCAAATTTCACTTTTGAAATTGAGTTTTAACAAGAACTAAAAGACAATAATTGAAGAAAAATTATTTGAATGGGATTCGGAGCTTACCCAAGCTTGAAAATATAAGAAATCTCCGAAAAACTCTAGTACCCGAAACTCCAAGTATAAAAAATGATGAAAAAATTGAGAAAGAGAATAAATAAATATGGTATTAGGTGCCGCTAATGAAGTAAAATGGCCTCTTTAATGCTGCCCACTAAAGTTGTCAAGTACCACTTTAGCGGTACCCGCCAATGCGTGCCAGTCCGCTAAAGTGAACAAGGGCCGCTTTAGCGCCTACCACAAAAGTGGACATGCCTCTATAGCGCCCTTGTCTAGCTAGAGTCAGCTGCAAAAGCGAACAAGTGGCGCTTTACCTCTTATTGCCAAAATAGCCAAAATGCATTATTGCGGCTACACCAGAAGAGTGGTGCAATAATTGGACTTGGAAAATTCCAAGTTTCTGCGGACCCCTCAGGATTCATCCAAAATCATAAGAACAAAAACGAAATATGCTACCGTACTAAATTTGATGCTCCGGACTCAATGACAATATCAAATTTTCAAAGAAATACCATTTTACAAAATTAACCTCCGAAACTCGATTACACAACTTTTTGAAATGAGGGTCAAAATGAGATACAATAGTCATAATACCACACCAACCATGTTACCGACCAAAAATTGACATTTCAAATTTATTGTCAAAGTTAGTTTTGCCATCCGATTCAAAGAATAATAAATATTGATTGAAGTTACCTAATAAGACTTTTTAACCTCCAAAACCCATAAACTCTCACCGATCACACCAAAATACATTGGGAGTCTTGAAAGTCATTCCCATATCCCAAAAATACCACATAGAAACCACAAAAAGGGGTAAAAGTGTAAAACTACACAGAAATGAATAATTCATGAAAATAACAAAAAATCAAGTCAATACAAGGGAAAACATTCTACTTCTATGATTCAATTTACTGTTAGACAAACTTTAGCAAGCAATTATTTGGGTAGAGAAATAGGATTTGTATCAAGACATCCTCCAAGGATTAAAATCCTAATATTCTTTGTAAGAAAATTTTTGTACTTGTAGCATTGTCTCCCTCGCCTAGCCACTCTCGTACCTCAGAGCTCTTCAGTTCCTTGAAAGAATGAAGATCAAAAGAATAATATCTACTCGATAGTGTCCCTATAATAATGGTCAAGTAGAATAAACAAACAAAATAGTGATAGAATATTTGAATAAAAATTTGAAATCAGCAATAAAAACTGGAGAGAAATATTACTCAAAGTAACGTTGGCATAAAGGACAGCACAACAGTCTAGCACTTAAAAATACTCTTCTCACTGATTTGTAGAGCTAAAGCCTTCATATTAGTTAAAGTCAGAGATACAAGATTTCAATTTGGATACGTAATGGAAAAAAATACTTAATAGTAGAAAGATGAAATATGACATTAGTTTTAATGAAATATCAAAAGGAGAGAAGGAAAAACGTTACAATCAAAGAACCAACTTCTAATATATTTAGAAATCAAACTTAAGTCCTCAAAAAATATAACAAGGAATGCTAAAGATCCAAATACTAGATAGTTTGGTCCAATTTGGGAAGGATCTTTTCGAGTTATTGAAGTAAGTGGGAAAGCTCCATATGAATTAACAAGCCAAGAAGGACAAATTTACCAAGCAATTTGAATATTAGTCATTTCAAACACTACTATTATTAAGGTATGAATTTAATTTATTTATTAAATATTTATTGGATGGAGAAAATAATTTTTTCAAATGCCAAAGAGAGGTTATATGGATCATATATGAAAAAAAAACATGATGCACTTGTTTTTCCTTATATCTATTTTTATCCTAAAAGAGTTTTTCTGGTGAGGTTTCTAATGAGACAATAGAGTAAAGCGTGTTACAATATGAAGACATTACTCAAGTAAAGTACCAGGAACTGAAGATTGAAATGAGATTACCTAATATCTAAATCTCTCTTAATATTCACAACTGGGCACCAGAAGGACTCATTAGGAAAGAAAAATGAAAGAACTTCCAAACGTACTACCAAACAATACTCGAGAGGGGAGACTAAGACCTGCACTTAGAATTAAGAAACTTGAGAATGTTAGAAAAATAAGTAACTAGGGACTTCTTCGGTAAATAGACTAAGATCATTGCTTAGAACCAAAAATAATTAGGGATTTCTCAAATAGAGAGTTTGAGATCATCGCTGTAAATAATTGTGATTGGTCTCAAAAAAGGCTATTGTAGAAACTCAATTTACGATCAAGGAAATAAATTTCTGTAAGACCCCACAAAATCCTAAGCTTAATTCATTCCATTTATGCTTTTTAAGGGGTCCCATGCTTAGAAGTTTCTAGCTAAGTTCCCAGACTTAGTTTGTTTTTGCCTTCAAAGTTCACAATTTTATTTCACTTTAACGTTCTTTAATGGTCCGTATTCTTATTAATTCATGACCAGGAAGGTCAATTGGTGATTCTGAAAAAGTTTTAGATTTTTTGGAACTCGTTTAGCCTACATTCTGAATCCCAAAATAGTGGACCAATGAGATCTTGGCATGCCGCGTTGCCAATTACGTTGGTTGATATTGTTACTGGATTCAAGGGTCAAAGTACTGAGGCTCGATGCGATGATGGTGCGACGTGTTCACTATTGCAATAATTCAATGGAACATCACATCGCTACTAGCGTCGGTTCGTGGTTCTTAGTCATTTAAAAGCCACGTCCTCAAGGTTAATTCAGTCTTCTTCCCACGCCCTTCAGCCCTCATAACTCAAAATTTAGCCCTCTTTTGGCTAATTCTATTCATTATTCACAAAATCCTCAAGAACAAAACCCTAGGGAAATCAATTCAAGACTCAATTTCCAAGGGGTTCCACCATCAACCTTCAAGAATTCACCAACTAAGGTATATCAAGTATTCATTCATAGATTCCTTTCATCCATGAACCAAAAGAATCCAATTTTTAATTATAAATTCTGATGTTTATGTTATGGATTGATAATGATTATGTTGATGTTGTGTATGAATCCGATGTTCGAATCGTTAACGTGCTTTCATGAGTGTATGTTAATATTTGTCTTGAAAACCTATCAATTGAGTTGTTTTATGGAATTATGATGTATTAATTTGATGATTATGCCTATTCCCTAAGTTATGCATCCTAGGTGTTTGATAAAATTCCTAAAAGAACAAGAATCATGCCTTATGACTCAATGGAACTTAAATGGTGAATCCATGTTTCACCCTTATGTTCCAAATGACTTCCATGTTAAATCTATGCCTTGTATTTGTTTGGTGGAATGCTCATGAGACTAGAATTATGAAACTCTGAATGTTATTAGATTCATTCCTATCCATGTACAAGATTATGAATGTCAAATACTTCATGAAAATTTCCAATGATTGTACTATGAACTGTTGACTATGGTTACGTGTCAAGAAGTGTCATGTCTTATCAGTTTCATGTTATCGATTTCTGGGGGTAATTAATACCCAATAATTTAGTTGTATGCCTAAAGGTAATGTTATTTTTCATGATACTCACCGTTAAGCCATGATCAGTAGAACTCAGTCAGTCATGTGTCTCAGGAAAATTCAGTAAATTATGTATCAGTCCAGTAATATTAGTGATCTCAATAATCTTCGTAATCTCAGTGATCTTAGTAATCTCAGTGTCTATTCAGTTGGAAGTAGGATTCAGCATCGAGTGATCCTAAGGATGACGGCTCACCTATTAGCTAGTAGAAAGTGTCATACTTAGTATCAATCCCTACATTCCAAAACTACGTAGCCAGCATAGGTCGAGATATACCCCTACGAGTCTAGGGACTATACATCTCCTTTGAGTTTTCCTTATAGGAGAGGTTGATGAAAGAGCTCACTATTAAAGAGGGTTTAATCACAATTTGTCTTTACCTATGGCACGACACTGAAACCCTTCCAGTTGGGGTTACAGGTTGGACCTCACCAGTTCAAATTTTGGGCATGTCGGTTAGATGATTACCTCCCACAGTCTCGAATTCAGATTCAGTCTTAGTAATAGAACTCAGTTCAGTTCTACAACTATCAAGACTGTCAGATACAGTCACTCAGCTTAGTATAGAACTCAGCTGGTTTTATTAGATTAAGGACTATCGGATACAGTCACCCATTCCAGTCTAGAACTCAGATAGTTCTTCATATTCAGGACTATCAGATGCAATCATCCAGTCCACTAAAGAACTCAGATAGTTTTTCAGTATCAGTATACTTAATTATCATTTATCAATAATATAGTACCAGTAACCTCAGATATTCGGTTACCTGTAAACTCCGTAATTCATATCATCAATAGGATCAGTTATTCGGTATCCCAGTATTAATAAACTTAGATATCAGTACATCAGTATTTAGTATTGTCACAATCTCAGTCCCAGTTTATGTCTTCATATATATATTTCTCAATCGTTCAGGTTCATGTGATCAGTCAGTTATTATTGTTCATACATATGAACCATTGCATTCAACTTATCTCACTTGCATACCAGTACATTCAATTATACTGATGCATTTACGCTATAGTGTTTTATACCATAAGTTTAAAAGCACGAGCTCCCGAACATCCTTAGTAGATTAGACGTTCACCAGCTAGAGTAGCAGTGAGTCGTTATCATTTGAGGATAGAATAATTATTTTATTACCTTGTTATTTCAATAGTTCGGAGTTATTTGGGGACATGTCCTATCAAATCTACAGATTTCAGACAGTTTAGAGGCTTTCAGACTACTGCATGTTTCAGACAATTTATTTTAATTTTGGGTATTGTTATACCCCATTACAGACATTATTTTATAATCATTATTAGTTCAATTTTGAACCTTATGCCCTTATAGCTTATATTCTATATATTTACAGTATATGATTCAGTGCTTAGTTACAGATATCAGTCATGGGTTAGCTTGTGGTGTTTTGGGGTCATGAGCACCGTGTAGCATTCCAGATACTAGATTTGGGGCATTACATTTACTTTGAAACATTATTTTGCATTTTCATTCCTATTAAATATAACTTCGAAATTCAAAATGCTCTAATTAAGAAGTAAATGATACAACATATAGGAAAGTTCCAATATAAAGATTGAGACAAAAAAGCTATACATAATAAAGAAGTTTAAGAAACTTAATCTTTTAGTCTCATAGTACTCATATTGAAGAACATAAAGTTCTTATTAATCATACCTAAAATTTAACAGGAGACGTCTTCATCACAAGCACAAAAATAATGGATCATACTTCTTTAAAAATACTGAACTCAATCTAAGTTATGTTGGTCAATATCATAAGATCAAATGAAACACTCGTAATTATAAAACATCAAAAATTAGATGAACTTTCTAAGAATTTAGATGTTTCAATTCTTGAATTTTCTTTAAACTAAATATCAAACTAAATCATTCCCGGCTGTAAATAAATCAGTAAACAAAGGCTTATAAATAATATTAAACTATTATTAAGGATATATTCATATCAAACAAGTAGACTTAAAGAATAATTGGTGAAAAATAATGCTGAAATCAGGTAAAAGTCAATAGCTCAAAATTATGTGCAAGTAAATTAAAGTATTTTGATAAACCAATTGCAAAGCTATTAGAATAAGAGAGCAGTGTGATTTAAACAAAACTTCATACTAGTATTTAAGGTTAAGAATGTCATTGATATTAAAAAAAAGGAAACAAAAATAAACCATCAAACTAGGATCTAAGAGACATCAGAAGGTAACTCGTTTTCCCTTGAACTTTGTCTCCTACAACAAGGACACCTCCAAAATATCTACAAAACAAAAAAGATGAGTAGGAAATATGATATCTTGAGCTTCTTCCTTGAATCCACAAGCGATGAGGATTCAAACATCAATGTCTTCAATCCTTGCTCTAACTTCTTCCTAAGTGTACCCCTTGAATGTTACATTTTTTACCTCGACCAAATAAGTAAGGTGGCACTCTTTCATTTTGAGATCAGAAAGGGTATAATACCTCAAAGCCTTGCACCTGATCATAACCTTCAAAAATAAAATAATAACTATTTTGTTAATTTAGTAGTTTTTCTAAGATTGGGCATTACTCTTGGAAATAAAAAGGTGCCTTGGGATCTTACGTAGACTCTCTGATCATATTTTATATCAACCCTAACTGAGGATTAGGCATCTAACTGATAAAGCTCGGACTTAAGAAAGGTACAACATTCAAAAAATACATAAAATATTGACATCCTTCTATGTATCTATATCAAATCATAAGGAAAAAAAGAATAGAAAAGAGCTAATTATCTTATTGGTGATATGACTTTTCCTCAATTATTATTATCTAAATCACGAGTAGCATGTTCCACATCCTAGATGGCTTCGTCATAATCATGGAAAGCTTGTTTTTACCCCTTTTAGAATCTTGAAAATTTTCTTTTGGATGCAGAATAATTTGGAAAAATCTACTTCATTGACTACTTTGCAGGCTCCACCTTCAAAGCAACCATCTCCCATCCTTGAATATCCAATTGAATTGGAAGCTCTTTTATAATTTTTAGGCTAAGTTGAAAGATTTCATCAATAACTTTGTTAGCCTAAAAATATGTGGAAATATAAATAAAAACAAAACCTAAGAAATATACAAACCATTAGTATATAAAGTAAATAGATGCACCCAAATGAATTTCATTATGGCCTCAGGAAACAAGTCAACTTCTCCTCTAAAGATCTGATAAAATAATCATCTGAGGAATTGTTAGGTCTAAATTTAAATCTCTGAGACAAAAGGAAGTAAATAATCTAGTTAGGGAACATGTTTTTTTATTCTCCAAAATATTATCCGGCATAGGAACTTTTGGCTTTTCAGCAACTTCATATGCTAAAAAGGCTTCATCAGAAAATATAATTTATGGAAACTAAGGTCGACTAAGTAGTGGGAATTACCTTATATTCACTTCCCTTCTCATCCCCTACATCAGTCATGATAGCGATATTGAAAGGACTAGATCTGGGTGGAGGTAAACAAAATACATCCTACGGTTGCATATGCACTAACACCAATACTATGAGCAACCTCAAATGAACTAGTTTTAATGAGTTGCCTTCTTTTCTTTTAGAGGGGATGCACCAAGGAAGAATACATATTAAAAGGGTAAGAATTCAAATTTTTATTTTCACTTTGTCTTCCACAATTTGACAAGCGGACACCTCTAGATAATTTTATCTTTTGTCTCTATTTTCTTAAGAATAAAAAAGAATCATCATTATAAATATAATACTAATCCAATGGATCTTTAGAAAGGGAAGACAATATTTACCATGGATTTATCTCTCTATTTACTCTTAGAAATTTCCTTCCAAGACCGACCATTCATACTTGTCATGTCTAAATAGCCTTGACCTATTGGGGAAGATCCGTTATAGGGATCGGGATCCAAGATAAGGTAAGTCAAAATGAATAATGAAAATTCAAGAAAATAATTTTTACTTGTGATTTAGAGAAGTTGTCACGTTAAAATGATTTAACTAATCGTAACAGACATGTCCCTCTATCCATGGATGGTCAAACTTATCCTCAACACTGAAAAGAATTCCAAACTTATCTCATTATAATGACTAATTTCTTAATAATTTATGTGAATTATTCATTTATATGTAATTTGACCAATTAACCCTTCCTCATTGTGGTATTGTGGTATTCCTAGGGTGTGGGGATTATTGGCATGATTCCCAAAGCATTTTGATGTGATTTGTGTAATATTATCATTTTTGGTGGTTATAAAGGCCTTATAGTTGACTTCTGTCAAAATTTATTCAAATGTACATTAGATTGAAAACAAACTGCGCCAGTAAATCCAGAATGTCAATTTTAGATTGATAACAAAGTTGGTGTAATTTTATGACCTTTATATCTCATTCGACCCTTCATTCAAATGTTGTGAAACTGGGTTGTGGAGGTAAAATTTATGAAAACGATATTTTTTTTAAAAATCTAATATCGACATTGAGTTTGGAGCGTCGAATTTAGTATAATAGCATAGTTCATCTGCGTTCTAGGGAATTTAAACCTGAGGGTTTCACAAAGACTTGGAATTCTCCTTGTTTCCAGCTAGTGCACCACTCAACTGGTGTACTGGTTAAACAACACTTTGGTCACTTAAGCGACTTGGCTTGACAGCCAAAGTGTCGCCTAAGTGCAACCAAGCACACCTAAGTGCTTTTCTATTAAGTGATAGCCTAACCGCTTATGCAACACTCGCATAAAGGGTGGTCATCGTGTAAGCAACACCTGGTTGCTTAATTATTAGCCGGTTATGCGACTCGGTGGTCTCTTAGTTGAATCCTAGGTAATATAAAATCCTTATTATTGTGATTTTTCACCATTTTTGAGACTTAGGGCTTTTGGTTTCGAGTTTCTTCCATTTTTAAGATTGACTAGAATCCAAACCCCAATTTCAATTACTTTTCTTCAAATTTTATCATTTAAATCTTGTTAAAACTTGGATTGAAAAGTGGAATTTGGGATTTTGGCATGATAGACCTAAATTAGTACCTTCTCGATTTAAACTCGAATTTCAACCCATTTTCACTTAGTTTTTCTCCTACAAGTCCTTTTAATAATGGAAAATATATTTATAGACTAGAATTTTAGTTCTACCCTTCTTTTTTGAAAACCCATTTTGGGGGTCGATTTTGACCCCAAACCAGAATATGCAATATGGGTATTGTTGGATTTCTAGTGATGTGTAGATTCTATATCTATTTATTTTAGTTGGTTTTTGGTCTGCTTATGAGTTTAAAGATCGGGGTTAAAGTTTTTTGTATCGATTTATGTTTCACCCAAGTGCACAAAGAAGTGTACGTGCACCAAATAATATAGTAGCATTTTATAAGCCAAGTATCATCCCTCAGAGAATTATGTTATCAAATGTCCCAGACTAGTTCAACTATTAAGATTAACTCAGTGCTAGCGTAACAAAAAGTAATTGCTGGATAAAATTAAGAATAAACTAAATAATGCAATAAAGTAAAGGTTTGAAAAATCAATGTGGTGAAACCCAAGGATAAGGCACTATAAAATATCATACTAAGCTATAAACTTCATTGGATAGGTTTTGTTATATTTGTTGTTGGTTCATGGGGTTCATACTATGACCACGACCTTTCAAACCTCTAGCCAATTATCTAACTTAGCCCCACAACTGCATCATTGAGTGTGGATGCAATAACAAAGTTAAATAATTTCATATTTAATCCCATACGTGAACCAAATATACCGCATAGGTATATTTCTATCCTAAATGCAAAGTATAACTCTATTTAGTTTGAAGATTACAATTCTATTGTATCTATCCCACGTTCTATCCTCTTGCGTCTCCTTCTATGTTCACAAAATTATTATACATGTATTCTAAGGATCGTAAATTCATAAATTGATGAAAAAATATAAATAAATATCCAATATTTATAAACAACCAAAATCAGGTCAATTCATAACAATAATACTCATGTTATTGGTATTAGCCCCAATAAAAGGTGTTTAGCCGATCATCAGCATAACATTATCACAATGAAATTATACATATTAAAATCCATAAATAAACAAAATTAATGGAATAAAAACCCTAAGTGAATTTTTATCTATCCTCTCTTCGATTCGCAAGGTCATCCAGGATGTGAAACATGACAACTAAGTGTCCTATTTATACTAGAACACAATCGACCGATTTTGGCATAGGGGTGTGCCACTCCCTTATACCGATGACTAGGGTCCATGTAATGTGATAATCACATTGAGATACTGTAAATGGTCATTTAGGATGCTCCCAAGTCCGTCTCATGGCCATAATGTAGTGCCCAAGGTTCGTGGCAAGCCAATGACTCCAAAATGTCCGTTTTTGGTCAAGTCTTATCCCAATTGTTTATCCATCCATTCCAAGAATTGTGGTGATGTTTATAATTGATTTCAAGATTTTGTATCCACCATATATCGTCATTATAAATTAACCAAGCATCCTATATCATCAAACACCACATATTAGAGTTCAAACCAACGTACAATCAAAGATGATGAACTAGTAATTTAAGCTAAGAGTACTAGTTTTGTCTTTTTGATCTTTAACTTAGTGTTCTGTATTTTGGCTTGTTTCAATTGAACCTTAAATACTATAAAAAAGTTATTACAGACATAATTACTAAATTATACCCTTATTAACTCATTACATGCACTATAATCCATCTAGATGAACTAGAACAACACATAGCTCAATCTAGTAACACTAGTTTTCTCGTCTAAACTCTAAGTGACCAAATTATTTCAAAACTTATTTGAAACACACCTTAAACCATATAATAAAATAATTTAACACTTAAATGATAAGTTATACAAATATTTACTCATTAAGAACAAGATAAGTCCTCTATAATAAACTAGCTAAGCAAGAATCACAACACTAAGGTGCATAAATCCACCATAGATCATTACCCACACAACCTTGTTCATCCTTGAACAACTCTTTACTTAAAGCGTTATAATCAAGGAAGAATAAACACTTCTAAAACAAGCAATACATTTGATTTAGAACTACAATGAATACACAAAATGGAAGTTTTCACACTAAACATGTAATACGCATAATTGAATACTCATGAACACTATTCCTAAACATCCTAGCCTCAGGAATTGAATTACCAGGTTGACAAACTTATGCATACTTCTTAATCAAATAAATAATTTAAATAATCACCAAGCTCCTTAGCTTATGTTTCTAGTACTCAGACTTTCCATTACCTATGACTCAAAAAAAACACTTTGTGAGGTAAAAACTAAAATAGTGGAAATAAATACCTACCTTAACTTGGGTTGCCTCCTAAGTAGTACCTGATTTACTCTCGCAGCATGACCTAACATTACTACTCAACTGAATTCCCTCAACTACTTTCTCCTACTTAGTGGCCATTGACATGACCCAAACTAGGGCTTTCTGGTAATAGGCATCCCAAATACCACCAGGACCAAAGACCACCCCTGTTACCCAACCTAACCTCTAAACACATATCCCGAGTCTGATAATTTTTAAACATATAACAAGATAATATTTTTCATAATACCAGACTCTGGGATAGGTCCATAACCGTGACCAACCCAAGTAAGTCTAACCATCCCATACGTAAACAATAACCATACCAAAACAAAAAAAATAACCAAGTTTGAGTCCGTAACATAATAGGATGGAACAATCATAAATACAGTCAAATGGTATCAACAAATAATACCAATACTAATACCAAAGATGATACCAATACCAATACTGCCCATAGCAACCCATTGTAATCCCACAAAGCATGTAATAAAAAGTAAAACAATATTCGATTGGTACATGCCCCTGACCATAGCGAAACCATAGTCTATATATAATGACCAAAGTATGAAAAAACATCCATGAACTAAAATAGAGCCTTCCAGAATATGGAACATCACCACTTCAATCAAAAATGAGATGATCCAATATTTGATCACTAAGTAGGAGGATTATAATAGTAGGGTTCCTCTATCACATTGGGATACAACCGTCCAAAGATGGGTTAGCGGGTGAACTCTAGCATGCACTAAGGATAAGGATACAATAGTGCCAATCTTTAAAAGCAATTAAACAAACCATATGCATTAATAATCATACATATATACATATATATATATAGCCATGTTGGAAAAAAAATTGGGTTTTTCATACTTTTAAAACCATTAACCTGGATATGTGTAGCTTAATCGTCCTAGAACCACCCACCGGGCTATATGGGTCCAATGTAACCCCTTGAACGGGCCCTAATGCGTGTAGCTGCATAAACCTAAGATACTATTAGTGTAGGGCATTCTTCAGTACCCTTCACTCTCCATGATACATAGGTATAAGTGTACTTAGGGGATTCTCGTATACCCCATAAGTATCATATATAGTGGCCATAACCAATCCTTATGTCGAAAAACATGAGTTTCTAGTGTTTGTCTATTGGACTCCCACCTTCAAGGATAGTTATCACAACAAACCATTATTTTCCAATTGAAACCATAACCACACAACCAAATCTCCATTCTATTTATTATTTACTAAGGCTATAAGTAGTGTTATCATCATACCGACTATAGCTTAAAATCACATGTACCACCCCGAGTCTATACCCCGGATGCTACATAGTATTTACGACCTTGAAGGACCACAAGCTAACTCACGACTTATATCTGCTGTGAGCACTAAATAGTCATAATATAATAATAATATTACTGAAAAATGAAAAAATTAGGATAAAGTCGCCATAATTTTCATAATTGATTACTGAACACTGAAAACTAATAATATGTCTGCAATACTATAGTCTAAAAGCCACTAATTGTCCGTAAATGGAGTTGATAGGATACGTCCCTAACTAAATCCGTCAACTGAATGTACTGAACTACTAAAATTTGAAAGATAATATCCTCCTCAAACTATGAGAACTCAACACTAAATCTGTTGCTAATAATTTGGGCTGCTAAGAGCGGTCAGGAGCCCGTGCGTCTGAACCTATGATACAAGACATCATAGCACAAAAGAAAAGTATGCGTCAGTACTTTAAATATACTGGTATGGTAAGTGAAGTAGGTATATATGCATGAGTTTATATGCATGGAAAACAACTAACTGAGTAAGATAGACATAACTGAATTAAAGTACATGCTTGAATACATAAACTTTAACTAAGATCATGTTTACACTGGATACTGAGTTCTGAATACTGATTAACTGATATCTAAGTTTACTGATACTGTACTACTGATAACTAAGTGACTGTTTCTGGCAGTCCTTATTCTATAGAATGGATCTGAGTTTTATACTGAGTTAGGCGACTGTGTCTGATAGTCCTGAATTTGTAGAACTAAATCGAGTTCTATGATGAGACTGAAACTGAAACTATGAGAGGTAATTATCTAACCAATATGCCCCAAATATGAGATGATAGGGGTCCAACCAATGACCCCAGTCGGAAGGGTTCTAATATCGTGCCATGGGTACTAACACTGGAAAACCAGGATGCTAAGCCTAACTAACGGGTTACACTTGAGCGGAGCTAAGCATAATCTAATGGGTGACCCTTGGGATGTAGTCAAGCCTAGTATGATTGGTGACTCCTCATTCTATACTGGCTACGCAGTTTTGGAGTTTAGGGACTGCTACTAACGACTCTGCCTCTCCAATGGGGAAGTCATCATCCCTTCTCTTGCTCGGTGCTAAATCCTACTCCTAAATGAATAGACAGTGAACTGATTTCTAAACAGTACTAGGCTAGACTAAACTATTACTGATCGTGTGGTCTAACTGGACTGAACTAAATTTACTAAGTCATGTTGACTGAAGAAATACCACTGAGTACTGAACGGAAACTGTGACTGATAACTGAGTACTACTGTTCGTAATGTAACTAAGACTATTCTATAACTACCATAACTCTAGGTAAGCAGCTAAATTTTTTGGTGTAGAATACCCCTAGTACTCGATAACATGATAAGTAATACATAGCATAAACTTGTAAAACATCATAATGTTCTATTGCTCACAACTCGTTCATGGAGGCATTATATCTAACACTTGTAAGATATAATCTTGCACATATGCTAGTATGTCATGATTTAATATTTAATTCACATGAGCGATTTATCAAGTACTTGGGTAACATAATCTAAGCACATGATACTAAATGATATATAAGCATCTTAATTTCAAATCCCAATTCGAAAATCAAGGGCTTTTACCAGGAATTCACATTATACTATACATATGATAAATAATTTCACTTGAAACTTGAAATAAACTATGGATTAGAACACAATTAACATCATAATCATAAATACACTCAAATCCCACATGGAATTCATGAAATCAATTAACTTTTAGTTTAAAACGGTTTCTTGAAATCCAAGGGTGGAAGGAAACCCTTGGATGAACACTTCACATACCTTGGTGCTTAAATTCAACAAAATTTGCGGTGTGTCCTTTGATCTTGAATTTGAAATTAGATCCCCTTAGGTTTGTTCTTGAGTGGATTTTAGAGAGAATTAGTTAAATTTGCCTTTAAAAAGGCTTAATTATGTGTTTTGGTGCTGAATAGGAGTGGGGAAATCGACATAAATATCCCCCCCGGATACGGAATTAACAGAGCAAAAACTGTGCCCAATGACGCACAGACCAACACGTTACATCGATGGCATCAATAATGGCCAATGTGCCGCATCCAGTTTGCATTGGTTCACTGGAATTACACTAAAAGCTAAGGAAAAATTATTTGTCAATGCAAATGGCGATGCAACAAATCGAGATCGCATTGACCCACTATTTTGTTCACCTGAACATGGTTTAAATGAGGTCTGAAAAATCCAAAACTCACCCAAAGTGACCTACTAACATTCCTGATCATGAATAAACCTAAAAAATAGATACTTTAAGGTCCTAAGGGTCGTGAAATAGGATTTCCAATATACGAAGGCTAAAATACTTCTAAATATAAACACTCTGAAATTTCTATGTTTGGGACCTCTTTACAAGCTTTAATGAAGTGTGTTAAGCTTAGAATTTTATGGCGTCTTACAATATCTCGTCGTTAGGAACATTCATCCTCGAATGAGACTGATTATGCTGAGAAATACTGATGGATTAAGTTTGCACACTTAACATGAATATCTGATTCATGGAATACATGACTGAAAGTACTCATAAGTAGAGTTTTCATACTAAATATTCATATCTGATGCATGAGTACGTGATTGAACTAATTCGAAAATGCATGACTGAATATGCAACGTTAATGGATGATAACGCTCAATCTACAGCTCTCGTGGGAGTGTAAAGCGGTCGTTAGCAAATATAGAACCCAACCTGGGTTGGGTATCGATCCCACAGAGAATAGCTTGGCCAACAAGCAAGAGAAATTACTAGACTTTTAGTGCAAGTCTCGTAGGAAAGGGGGGATTGTAGTATGTAACCAAAACAAGAATGTAAGAACTGAAAATAGCAAAATAAAGAGAGATTGTCACGTGTGTTGTAAACAATGAGAATTGAGGCGTTGGGGTTATGTCCACCTTCTGAGGTATACGTCTCTATTGGCTATGAGTGTGTAGAGTCTTGACATGTAATTGCTTATAGAGAATTGTAGTCGATGGTAAATCCAAGCGTCTCTCGACCTAAACAAGGACTATTTCACTTTAACTCTCTCGAGCTTAAAGCGTGACTAACGGTACGAATTCTCCAAGAAGTTAGTCCAGGTACGGCACTAGCTTTTTAATAGGAAAGGGTGTCCTACTACCTTGACATTATCTCTTTTCCAGACAAATAACTTTTCTCTCGAACAAGTCAGATGTTAGACTGGCGTTGGTCTATGCGTCTTCTTTTCTAGACAAATAACCTTTCTCTCGAACAGGTTAGATGTTAGAATGGCGTGTTCTTGTGTTTGAACCGCAAAGAATGTAGATTTAAGATGAAGAGAATAATGATATAAGCAATATACTTGTCTTGAACTCACAAACTCATAGCTATAGATAGTAACTCATTCGGCTTCCATAACCCCAACTAAGAGATTTAGTTACCCATGAATGCGAAGGATATCACGTTTTGCATGGTGGATGGCGTGAATAGTAGGTGTTTGGCGTGTGGTTTTAGTGATTCCGTAGCAAGTAACGATTCTCTTGTTGTGGAATTTAAGAGTAGAAGAATGAAGACTTGAGAATGGGTTGTAGGAAGATGTCTTAATTGTAAGGAGATGAATGAATTGTCAGAATGTCTCTCCTCTTCTCCAAAATCTCTAACATGATAGGGTATTTATAATACTCCTATCCTACTCCTACTAAACTAATAAAATAAATAACCAAATCCTAATATACTAATGAAATCCTTGACCCAATTGTACTAGGGTAAGGTTACAAAATTATAATCCAAATAGAATGATGAAACACATAACCTAATTGCACTAGGTTAATGTATTATGGCAAAAATCCAGCTTTGTGTCTGTAAGTCCCAAAGTCTTCAGAAATGCTGTTTTAGCCCGGGACAGATTTTCCATGCAGCAGATTTAGTCCTTTATGCGTCCAGCTCCTTTCCATCTCGTTTGTGAGCTTTCTTTTGCGTCAAGTAAGCCATAAATTGCTGTATTTTGCATCATTTATACCTGAAACTTTCCTAATCACATTTGTTAGCTCATTTACAGGAAAAAGGACTAAAAGTGTACGAAATAGATAATTAGTTCTCGAAACTAGGCTAAAATATGGGCAAAATATATTGATATAGGCGCGTAATTTCGCCTATCATCAATGGATACAAAGTTTATAATTGTAACTGAATATGAAACTAAGCCAATCTAAGGAAGACTGTTACCTTAAGCTAAGAATACTGATGGACCTGAGATCATTTATTGAATATGCATGAATGAAAACATGAGAACATAACTGATTTAATTCCTTGGATAGATTCCATGACATGGGAATAGTCATACAAGTGAGATTGGAACGAGAGAGTAAACTCATGAGTACTCATTACTCCAACTGGACCTTGTTATATGGCAAGAAACAGGAAGGTTTAGGACCTGAAAGCTTGGGAGTTATACTACAGCTCCCCCTTGGGATATTATGTCCCCAAAAGAATGCTGACTTATATGAGATACTGAGAAAAAGATGAGATAATGTATAGGGCACCTATGAACTAAATCATGACTGAATATTGGAGAGCTTAAATTGAGGCTTGATACATGAATTAGGATGAACTCATAACTACTAGGATACTCTGTCTTGGAACAGTCATATTCACAAAACTTTTGATAGTACAACTAGATGGAAAGATGGGGAAACCATATGAACATGTTCGCCTGACTGCTAAACAGAATTCCTAGATTTACAAACAAACTCATACTACAAACTTATACTTAACTAGAGCATTTCTTGACACTCTTTCTACAAAGTTCTACTGACTTTAACGAGCCAGAAAATCATGGCATGGTTTAAGAAATAAATCACAACATGGCTCTAATTCTGTAATATAGAGCAAGGCCTATGAGACATTATCTAAGAAAGATTTACTAAGACTCATGCATTGAAACTACTAACTAGCCATCCTAACTACATTTCTCAACTATCCCCTCAACTGTAATTCCTACTTCAACACCACATTTTTCTTGGGGCTACTAAAAATATTTACATCATCACTAATAACTCTACTTACTGAGGTTTGAGCTAGAATGAATTCTCCCACTATGTTCAAGCCTACTGAAATCTCTAAAATACATTTAGACACTTACATATCAATATGACATTCAAGCCTATCTTCATAACTACAGCATCGTGTAAAGCTAGCATGCAACAATCTTTTCTTAACATTAAACATTTAGTCTCCCCCTCCTAAGCAACTGCTCACCACTACATCATTCCATAAGAATAGTTCACTGAAGGTTAAAACTTGAGGACCTGAAGCATGAATAATACTATACCAAACTTGAAACTTAACTAAGTCCTGAGGAATAGAACATTAATATCCTGGATTTTATCAAGGGATCTAAATTGAGGATATACATGACGAAATCTGAATTTAGTGGATCATTAGAAGTGTAATATGATCCATGGGAGCTGAGCGTACTATAAAGGATGAGTACATGAGTCATGAGCTGCATGACTTGAGTTTGGAGTTTCTGTGTTCGGGGAACGTGATTCGTAACACTGAGTAAACTAGAACTGCTCATACTAGGAACTGTAAGCATATATGATTTTCACTAACGTGCACAAATATGAGCTATGATCATATAGTTGACATGTAAGGTATAGGTAGTTATTATGATAGATGATGTAAAACCTTTGCACTAAGGTAAGGACAGGTTGGGCGTCAACCTCTCCTACTATTTTTCTATACATACTAACCTTGCTACTAAAATTTGAATGCCTTATTTTCTGAGATATCATAACCGAACAAATCCTGTATACCCATCAGGCTATGATAGATTTTCCCACTGTGGTAGAGATAGAGAAGGGCTCTACTAGGATTTTGGGGACTGACTCTGAAGTCAACAACTATATAAGGAGTTACAAAGGACAAAGAAGCCCCTGGATTTAGCAAAGCATAAATGCGTAAATGGAAGATCTATAACATACCATTGACCATATCAGGGGAATTTTCCTGATCATGTCTGGACTAAAGTTCATAAAGCCAATTAAGATATTTCCCACTTGTGGCACTAGAAGTGGTACCCTGTGTATTCGGGCGACCAGACTAAGCTGAGGGACGGATATGCTGACTCCATGAACCTGACTGGGGACAATCTCTGATTCTATGTCCTGGCTTACCACATCCAAACCACAACCCAATTCCATACCCACACACACCCTGATGGTTTCTGTTATATTTTTGGCAAGAAGGATTTGTTTAGCCACACTTTGGCCTTGGTATTTTGCCCCTCTTATTCTTTCTCCTTCTTTTTCTATATCTCTTCTTCTCACACTGTAGAGCTTAAGTAATAATCCTAGATAGGATTATAGCCAGCTAATTGTTCTGGGCTATTACTGAATAAGCTAAGGTAGTGAAAACAGTCCTGAGTTCGGAGAGAGACACTTGCTCAATTAGCGGATCTGACTGAACAGGCAGAGTTTCTGGCTGATTTTCATCCCTTTTTTCCATTAACTTTTCTGGGAGGCATGTTCTGTAGATGGAAGGAACAACTGAATAAGACTAAGAGTTTAACTTAATCTTATGCTCACTCGCACGACATGAATGTTGAATGATGGGAAACTTTTCTTAAAACACCTCATAGGCTCTTGTCCATAAATGTGGCGCGCTACACACCCATGGATAAGACTCTACTAGATGAGGCTTTTAGACTTCCTAGGACTCTATTGAACTTGGCTCTGATACTAAGTTTGTAACTTCTCGAGTCTGTACCCCAGACGCTACATGGTGCTTATGACGCCGAAGGACCACAAACTAATCGATTACTGATATCTGCTAAGAGTACTAAATAGTCACATTTTAATAATAATAATAATAATTATAGTAATGAAACAAATGCATAAATTAGGTTGAAGTCACCATAAGCTTCACAATAGAAAAAAATACTGAATACTAATAATTTAATACTGAAAACTGAATATCTATTTGCAATATTCAAGTTTGAAAGCCTCTAACTGTCTGAATATGGAGTTGATGGGACAAGTCCCCAACTAAATCTACCTACTAAATATGCTGAACTATAGAAATATTGAATGATAACATCATCCTCGAACTATGAGGACTCACCACTAAATCTGTTGTTAATAATTCGGGCTGCTAAGTGCGGTCAGAAGTACGTGCGTCTGAACCTATGATATAAGACATCATAGCATAAAAAAAAAGTATGTGTTAGTAATTTGAATGTACTGGTATGCTAAGTGAGGTAGCTGATATTCATGGGTTCATATGCATGAACAACAACTTGCTGAGTAACATGGACGTAACTAAATTAGAGTACATGCATGAATACATAAACTATAACTGAGATCAAGTTTACACTGGATACGGTGTTTTGAATACTAATTAACTGATATCTAAGTATACTGATATTGTAGTACTAATAATGAGTGACTATTTCTGACTATCCTGACTGTGTAGAAAGAAAATGAGTTCTATACTGAGCTGGGTGACTATGTCTGACTGTCCTAAATTTTTAAAACAAAATTGAGTTCTATGCTGAGACTAAAACTTAAATTGTGAGAGGTAATCATCTAACTGACATGCACTAAATCTGAGCTATTAGGGGTCCAACCTGTGACCCCAGTTGGAACGGTGCTAATACCGTGCCACGGGTACTAATCTAATGGGTGACCCCTAGGAGTTAGTCAAGCCTTGTTTGATAGGTGACTCCTTATCCTGCGCTGGCTACACAGTTTTGGAGTATAGCGACTGCTACTAATGACTCTGCCTCTCTAATAGGGAAGTAGTCATCCCTCCACTCGCTCAGTGCTAAATCCTACCTTCAACTTAATAAACACTGAACTGATTTCTAAACTTTACTAGGCTGGACTGAACTATTACTGATAATGTGGTCTAACTGGACTGAACTAAGTTTATGAAGTCCTGCTGGCTGATGGAATATTACTGATTTCTGAACTATATACTGAATAGAAACTGTGACTGATTACTGAAGTACTTCTGTTAGTGATGCTACTGAGACTATTCTGTAACTATTGAATACCCCCAGGACTCGATAACATGAAAAGTAACGCATAGCATAATCTTGAAAAAGCATCACAATGTTCACTTGCTCACAATTCATTCATAGAGTCATTCTATCAAACACTTGTAAGATATAACCTTGCACATCAGCTAGTATGTCATGGTGTTCAGAGTTAATTAACATAAGCAATTTATCAAGCACTTGGGGAATATAATCTATGTACATGATACTAAAGAACATGTAGGTATTAAAATTTCAAATCCCAATTCAAAAATCCAGGGCTTTTAATATGATTTCACATGATACTACACCCATGATAAATAATTTCACATGAAACTTGAAATAAACCAAGGATTAGAACATAATTAACATCATAATCAAGAATACACTTAAATCCCACATGGAATTCATGAAATCAATTAACTTGTAGTTTAAAAGAGTTTTTTGAACTCCAAGAGTGGAAGGAAACCCTTGGATGAACAATTCACATACCTTGGCGCTTGAATTTGAAATTAGATCCCCTAGGGTTTGTTCTTGAGAGGATTTTAGAGTGAATGAGTAAAATTTGCCTTTCGAAAGGCTTCATTATGTGTTTTGGGCTAAATAGGAGTGTGGAAATTGACATAAATACCCCTCTAGATGTGGAATTAAAAGAACAAAAGCTATTTGCAGTGACCCACAGACATATGCGCCGCATCGGTGGTATTAAAGAGATGGCCAATGCACCGCATCGAGTTTGCATTGGTTCATTGGAATTGCACTGAAAGCTGGGGAAAATTATCTGCCGATGCGATGGGCAACGCGATGCGTCGAGATTGCGTTGACCCACTATTTTGGTCATATGAACATGGTTCAAATGAGGTCCAAAAAATATAAAACTCACCCGAAGTGACCTACTGATATTCCTGATCATGAATAAACCTAAAAAATTGATACTTTTAGGTCATAAAGGTATTGAAATAGGATCGCCAACTTACGAAGGCTAAAATACTTCTAAGTATAAAGACTTAGGTAAAATTTATAGGTATGGGACCTCTTTTCAAACTTTAACAGACTGAGTTAAGCTTAGAATTTTGTGGGGTCTTACAACAATGTCCTTAGCCATCCTTTTTACGAAGAATAGATTCCCATCAACCCATAGATTACATTGTTAAGTCAACTTGGGGGAATCCCATGTACCCCACAAGTGCTCATTATTACGTTTTCTTGGGAGATTCCCATGTACCCCACAAGGCATTCAATTAGACAAACCATAACCACCAAGACCTTACCATTTAACCATTTAAACCATTTATACCATTTGGGTTTCCATTACTAAGATATGCCATCCATAGTTCAATGGAAGTCCAACAATTAACAAAAAACATTCTCATAGGGATTCTATCAAACAAGTTGGGGGCATAGTGTTTCCAAAGCCAAAATAATGTACCAATTAACCATTCCCATGCAACAAAATGTTCAAACCGCCATAATAATATGATAACCATAAGTAAAAGACATGGGAAAACCATAACCAACCATTTTTGGAACAATCGATGAAACATGCCTTTAGTTTGAACTTATAATGAGGGATGAGTAACATACCTTAGATTACAAAGATGACGAAGTGAAATCACCCTTGTAAGCCCCATATTTATCCTATTGATGAAACCCTAGCCTTCCTTGTCCTAAGAGATTGGAGAGAATTTTAGAGTGTTTTAAGAGAGTTTGAGTGATTGTAAATAGGTTAAATGATGTTCCAAGAGTGTTATAAGTTGTTGGGACTTAAGAGGGTAAGAGGGGAAATGTCCAGACTACACCTAACTTAAACAGCTAAAAATTCTCACAGGATGGTATGACCACCCTACCCCAACCATACCCTAGGGTACGAGTGGTACCCTTAACTCGTATACTAGGCCTTCCTTTAGACCCCAACACAGTCCAACATATGACCTTCCAAGTTAAACCTTACCCTAGGCATAATAGAATCACCTAGGATTAACTTAGGGCAACATACAATTGACATCTTACCATTAGTAACCTAAGGTATTACTAGTATGATCTAACCATACCTTGGGAAGAAACCAACAATCTTACAATGGTAACCATATGACCATGACCCACCAAACAGTACCACATCATACAATTAGTACCCAAGTCGTATAATGTCCAAAAGCCAAAAACAGAGAAATTTTCTAAGGGTCAAAACCCATGGCGTTTCAGTTTCCCCCACCAGGACCATTCATCCATGAATGACGGACAAGGTAGTACAAGCACGAATTACAACCCAACATATCCATTCCAACCTTTAATTAAGTTAGAAAACAAAGATGAAAGGAAATCAACCTTTCTTTAACCAAGTTAGAAAACCAAACATGTGATCAATAACACATATCTTCACTCGAATATCTAGAGTTAGAAATAAATATGGATACTTGGACATTATGACCTTTTCCGCTTCCCAAGTAGCTTCTTCCACCTTGTAGTTCCGTCATAGAACCTTAAATGAAGCTACATCCTTGGTCCCCAACCAACGAACCTGCCGATCCAAGATCTTAATCGGGATCTCTTCAAAAGATAGAGAATCCAAGATACCTAATCCTTCCAAAGGAACAATCGATGAATGATCACCTATATACTTTCTCAAAATAGAGACATGAAATATCGGATGAATGGAGCTTAAACTAGAAGGAAACTCAAATTCATAAGCAACATTACAAACCCTCCTCAAAACCACATAAGGACCAACATACCTGGGACTGAGCATCCCTTTCTTCCCAAACTGCATTATTCCCTTTATAGGTGACACCTTTATGAACACCCTATCCCCAACTTCAAATGCCAAGTCCCTACACATTATATCAGCATAGGATTTTTTGTAACTTTAGGCAGCCTTAAGCCAATCCCAAATCGTCTTTACCTTCTCCATATCCTTATAAACTAGATCCAAACCAAACATATCCACCTCACCAAGCTTAAACTGTCTAATAGGAGATCTACAACTCCTACCATACAATACCTTAAAAGGGGTCATCCCAATGCAATAATGATAGGTATTTTTGTAAGAAAACCCTACAAGGTAGATGCTCAACCCAATTACCACGAAAATCAATCACACATTTATGAAGTATATCTTTCAATGTCTGAATAGTCCTTTTTATTTTCCCATCCATCTACGAGTGAAAAGCAGTACTCAGACTAACCTTAATACCCAACCCCTTCTGAAATGACCGACAAAATTGAGATGAAAAATGTATACCAAGAACAGAGGTAATCGAAAAAGATACCCAATGCAGCTTCACAATCTCATAAAGATACAACCTCGCATAATCCTCAGTCGCAAAGTTAGTCCTCACCTGCAAGAATTGAGGGAACTTATTCATTGTATCCATGATGACTCAAATAGAATCAAATTTTTTTCCAAGACAGAGGAACACTGCTTACAAAATAAATGTTGATTACTCCCCATTTCCATTCAGGCAATACAATTTCTTGATACAAGCCTCCAGTCCTTATGTGCTCAAATTTCACATGTTGACACACCAAATATTTGACCACAAAATAAGACACATCATTATTCATACCATACCACCAATACATATCCTTGAGATCATGGTACATTTTTGTAGAACTGTGATGAACAATGTAGAGCATTTTCTCACAAACCATCAACGACAAGAACACATAAACTCCATTGGTACCATAAGGTACCATCACCACTGATCTCAAATACCATTAACTTTTGCCCACCTATATCACCCTTGATTTCCATCACGATAGGACCTAGAATATGCTTCTCCTTGATCTCTACACAAATATTTGACCGAACCACTTCCTATACCAACACACTACCATTCTCGAAACTACCCTCACAAATATCTGACCAAGAAAACTTTACCTTCTTCTTAGTCAACTTAGTCAATGGGCCAGCGATCGTCTTAAAAAAGCTCACCACAAACCTACTTTAGTGCATGGCAAAACCAAAAAAGCTCCAAGTGTCGATTGGAGTCGTAGGTCTAGGCCACTTCTTAACTATCGCAACCGTTTGTGGATCCACCTTGATCCTCTCACTAGAGATAATAAGACCCAAAAATGTGATAGTCTTTAACCAGAATTCACAATTTTAGAATTTGGCATACAATTGTTGATCATTCAAGGTCTATAACACATCACGGAGGTTATTGGTATGATCCACCTCACTCTCAGAGTACAAAAAAATATCATCAATGAACATAATGACAAACTGATCGAGAAATTAAAGGAATACCCTATTCCTCAAATCCATGAATGCCACTTGGGCACTGGTTAAACCAAATGACACAACCAAGAACTCAAAGTGCCCATACAAGGTACAGAATATTGTCTTAGGGATATCTACCTCGTTAATCTTAAGTTGATGATACCCTAACCGAAGGACTATCTTTGAAAAGAATTTTGCACCTTGCAACTAATCAAATAAGTCAACTATTCTAGGTAGAGGATACTTGTTCATAACTATCACATTATTCAACTGTCGATAGTCAATACATATTGGAAGGGAACCATCCTTTCTATGCACGAATAACACAGTTGTACCCCATGAAGACACTCTACGATGGATGAAACCCTTATCAAAAAGATCCTTAAGTCGGTTTTTGATTTCCTATAACTCACCTGGAGCCATTCTTTAAAGAGGAATAAATATTGGAATAGTGTCTGGAATCAAATCAATCCTAAACTAAATCTCCTAATCTAGAGGAACACTAGGTAGATCATCCAAAAAGACCTCAGGAAACTCAATCACCACCAAAACCAAATGCAAAGAAGGACCTTCCAAGTTGGAGTCCTTAACCCAAACCAAATGATAGATACACCTTTTAGAGATTAACTTCTAAGATGTAAGATATGATATAAATTTCCCCTTAGGAGCTACGTAACCAACCTTAGAAAACCTTATGAATCTGACAATCTAAGGATACGTAGCACGACTGTAACCAATACATATCAAGAATGATAATAAAATTCACCGTATTTAATTGAAACAAATCCACCAAAGTCTCTTTACTAAGAATAGATACCACACACACCCTATAGAAATAGAAAAAGGAACTAAAATAACCCTGGGATCAAAACCAAAATACATAGCCACAAATAGGGTCACCTAATATTAAGTGGACCTCAGATCAAGTAAACAATACACGTCACGAGAAAAGAGTTGTTATATACCATCATGACAACGAGCAATGCCTCAGACTCTTATTTGGAAGCAAGAGCATATAACCTATTCTGATCGGTACTATAATCGGAAAGAAAAATAGATACATAAGTAGAACTCTTGGGTGTAGGAGAAGATAAAGAGGCAATTAGAACCTTGTTCGGTCTTAAAGAAACCTTACTAAATGGAAAATTTCTATGCTATGGACTGGATGACCATATTTAAAGCACCTGTCCCTCCCTTCATCACAAAAACCCCAATGCAACTGACCATAGAACATATAAGAAGAATATGATAAAGCTGACTTTACCCTACTATCCTGCGATTGGGCACCCTATGCCGTAAAGTTATCACCACCCTACTTATACCTATCTCCCAAAGGCTTCGAGTCAGGAGCACAAGCTATGGAGAAAGAACAAGAGCTCCCCCACTTTTTTTGTGGCACTTAGCACCATCCCAACCACTTTATTACTGACCATCATCCTGTACGGAGAATCTAAACTTCTTACCCTACCTTTCACCTACCACATCCTAGTTTCTCTTTTACCCCTCCACCTATTGTATATGAATAACCAACCTAGAAATATTCATGTCCTTGATCAGCGATGCAGTCTTGCTTTAAAGGATCAACTCATGAGACTGTCTTGAAGAGAACTGTCTTATCATGGCCTTTATATCTGACACTATTTTTGGAGTATACCTAGACAACTGGTGAAATTTTAAGGAATACTCCTTGACCGACATCTTCCCCTATTTCAGACTAAAAAATTCCTCATCTTTTGCTACCCTCAACTCTTGAGGAAAAAAGCTATCTAAAAATGCATTAGAGAAAGTCTCCTTTATAGATGACTCATCAACCTTACCTTTTACCTGATCCCAATCACCATACCATTGGTATACACATCTTTAGTTGATAGGCAACAAAATACACCCCTTCCACATTTATGGCTAACATGACCGAGAAGATCTTTTCAATCTCATTTAGAAAATAGCGAGGATCCTCCTCCACCTTAACACTAGTTAAAGTTTGAGGACTCAACCTCATAAACTATCCAACCCTTGTGGACTCAAAAAATACAATATCAGATACACCACTCTTAGACTGAGAAGCTACAAACTAGCAATCATATAAATCAACTAATGAAACTCTGCATTTGTCATATCTAACTGAGTAGCCTGAGAAGGACTAGAAGGAACCAGTGAAAATCCATAAGTAGAGCATATCCTATTAACATCGTCTATAGATAGGACATAGGAGTTTTATGTGCATCAGATTATTGAGGCATGATCTGAGTGACAAACAAATAGGAATTAGTGAAGATACCTGGACATAGACTCCAAGCTTTAAAATAGAACACAAAGAAAGATAAACATTCCTAAATGCCTTGAAGACTCTCTCATATGAGTGTGACATACTACATGCCCTTAAAAAGACTCTACTCGATACGACTTTGGGTACTCCCAATTGATCATAAACCTAAAGCTTTGATACTAACTTAACATGACTCGAAATAGGGCCTTGTCGTAATGGGCATCCCATGTCCAACCAAGGCCTGGGATCACCCTTATTACCCAACCCAACCTCTAAAAATATACCCTAAACATAAAACAAGATAGCATTTTGCACAATACAAGACTCTAGGATAGGTCCATAACTGTGACCAACCCAATAAAGTCAAACCATCTAATACCTAACCAATAAACATACCAAAACCAAAATAATAACCAAGTACGAGACCATAACATAATAGGATGGATCAATCATAAATATGGTAAAAAAGATCATCCATAATACTAATACAAATGCAAAGGCTTACACCAATATCAAAAATGCCTATACCAACCTATAGTAGTCCCTCAAATCTTCTAACTGAAGATAAAACAATATCCGTTCAAGACATACCCACGACCATATCCAAAATCATAGAATATAAAATCACCAAAGTATGTAACAATATCCATGACATGAAATGGAGCCTTTTGGAATATGGAAGCTCACCACTTCAGTCCAACTAAGCTAATCTCGAATCCAGTCACTAAGCAGGAGGAGTAGAATAGTCGATTCCTATATCACATAGGGATATAGCCACCCAAAGATGGTTTAGATAGTGAACGCTAGCATGCACTCAGTACAAGGATAAAATAATGCCAACCTTTAAAACAAAGTAAACCAATCATATGCATTCACAATCATACATATATATGGATAACCATACTAGGAAAGGGAATTGGGTTTAGCATGTCTTTAAAACCATTAACCTTAGTATGTGTAGCTTAACAATCCTAGAACTACCCACGAGCTATATGGGTCCAGTGTAACTCCTTAAACGAGCCCTAATACGTGTAGCTACATGAACCGTAGATACTACAGGAGTGGCAGATTCTTAAGTACACTTCACTCTCCATGATATATATGTAGAAGTGTTCTTAAGAAATTCTCTTGTACCCAATAATTTTCATATATTGTCGCCATGCCTAATCTTTTATTCATCTATTAGACGCACACCTTCATGATTAGATATCACACCCCATATTTACAGCCTCATTGAAACCACTATCACATAGCTAAACTACTATTCAATATATTATTTACAAAGGTTATATGTTTTAACACCCCAACTTAGGAAGAAGTCGCATATCGGCAAAACACAAGAGGGATGTTGTGTATATAATTAAGCAAGCCTTACTCGCTAGTTATGCATTTTAAAGCTATTTGGGCCTTGACCTAGAGCAGACATAATCACTAGTGGGTGGAGGAGTTCAGGGGTATCTCGGGCCATCGTAGGTTGGGATGCCCATCGGGCTAGGGCCTCAGTTTGGGTCGTGACATAAGTAGTGTTTTTGTCATACAACTATAGGTTGCAAGCAATGTCCTTAGCCATCCATTTTACGAAGAACGGATTCCCATGTACGCATAATTACATTGTTAAGTTTACTTGGGGGAGTCCATGTACCCCACAAGTACTCATTATTATGTTTGCTTGTGCGATTCCCTTGTACCCCATAATGCTTTCAATTAGACCAAACAAAAACTATTAATACCTTACCATTTAACTATTCCAAACCATTTAAACATTTTATAACATTTAGGGTTCCATTACCAAGTTATACCATGCATTGTTTAATGAAAGTCCAATAATTTAACCAAAAACATTCTCATAGGCCAAAACCATGTTCCAATTAACAAGTCCCATGCAACCAAATGTTCAAACCATCAAAATAATATGAACACCATAAGTAAAAGACATGGGAAAACCATAACCAGCCATTGTAACCAAAAACCCCAACATGTTTTTGAAAAATCAAAACCATACAACATTTATGCCATGAAAAAAATTATAAATCATACCTTTAGTTGGAACTAACAATGTGGGAGGAGTAGCATGCATTAGATTATGAAGATGATGGATATAAATCACCGTTTTAATCCCCAAATTGATCCTATCGATGAAGCCCTAGCCTTTCTTGACCCAAGAGCCTTGAGAGAATATAAGAGTGTTACAAGATAGTTTGAGTGATTTTAAATAGGTTAAATAATGTCCTAAGAGTGTTATAAGTCATGGGTTCTTAAGAGGTTAAGAGGGGAAATGTGCAAATTACCCTAACTTAAACTACTAAAAATTCCCATAGGATGGTCCTGACAGCACCCAAGCAACACGCAAGTGTAAGTGGTCAATCAAGTAGTAAAGTAGCCTTCAAGAAAGTGAGTATCAATCCCGCAGGGACTTGTTTCAACAATGATTCAATTCAAGTTCACCGTTTAGATTAATTTAGAGCATGAGTAACTAAAAAGAGTGTTAGGAAATTGTAACTCTAAGTAAAGTAATAGTGTGTAAAGTAAAGTCTTGAAAAAATCAATGAATTAAAGCCCAGGGTTAATGCACTTCAAACAATCATATTACTTTATTGAACTTCATTCCTTAAAACTCTTATCTTGGTTGTTGATTCATAGGGTTAATTGCATGATCATGGTCTCCTAAACTCTAACCATTTATTGAATTTCGATATTACAACTACATCATTGAGCGGGGATATAATAATCCTTTAAAGTTCTTTAAGCTATCATCTTACATGTGAATAAAGAAAGGCTTCTAGGTATATCCCTATCCTAGAGGCTCATTCAAATTCCATTTTTTATAAAAGTATACAAACTATACTTTGTTCATCTCCATGTCCTATCTCTCTATTCCCTTTCCTGAGATCAAAAGTTAGATAATTGATATATTATCCAGGTGATCAATCCATCAAATAGCTAAATTAAAGATAAACACACAACCAATAATGATAAGGAAATTAAAGAAAGTTAATTCAAAACAATAATACGTCTGTTCTTGTCTTTAACCTAGGAAAGGAGATTTCTAGCCACTCGTAGTTATAATTATTATCCAAAAGGTTGAATGTATGCTATAATCTAAAAGAAAGCTAAATAAAAGAATAGAAAAATGAATTATGAAGTTGAAGCCTCTCCTCAATGCTCTAAAATGTTCCCAAATTATTAATAACATGTATAATGATCTATTTATATTACAAGATTAGATTTGTAAATTGTGTAGGACAAAGACCACTTTTTGGTCGTACTTCAAGTTTGTGGTGCGACACGTTGGTAATCTTATAGGGAGAAGTGTCATATCGCATCCTATATTTCATGGAGTTGATGGCACATCACGTTGGTTGCTGCACAGGGAGAAGGGACACGATGCGTCCATATAACGTCGGCTTACTGGATGTTGCGTCCAAAATCTTAGTTAAGTGTTGAATGTCCTATCTTTTTCCCATGCCTTTTATAGTGTATTTCTAATGAATTTCCAGCCTTTATATCATCAATATATCACAATATTAAGTTCACAAATCTTGCTTCTTGATCAAACACCACATATTAGTGATTATAATAACATAATATCATCAACAATGCATCAAAAACCCAACCTAAGACAAGGCTAGTTCACAATGATCTTCACTTATTGTTTTGACTCTTTCCTTGATCTAATTTACCCTTGAACATTATAACCAAGTTGTTTCACATATAAATACACAATAACAACCTTATTAACTCATTAAACACGTTAGAACCCAACACGATAGACTAGATAAATACCTAGCTCAAGCTAGTCACACTAGTTTTTTCGGTTGAATTCTAAATGTTCAATTTGAATCAAAACTAATGTGAAAACACCATTAAACATTGTAAAAACAAACATAGACACTTTGATGCACATTTATATCATTATCAACACATATGTCATATGAATCATTCTCAAAAAAAGCTAAATTGTCTAAAATACCAATGTTAGAATGCATAAATACACCTAACATCACCACCCCTTACTTAAAGCCTTGTTCGTCCTCAAAAAAATTTTCACAGTACATACCATGAGATGAAGAGACTCCACACTCCTACTACAAGCAAGACATTCAATCTATTACTATAATGGCTACATGAAATGCAAGTTTCTTCACTTAACATGTGACATAAGCAATTGAAACCTCAAGAATCCTACTTCAAAACATCCTAGACTCATGACTTGACTCACCAAATTGGTAAAATCATGCTAATTTCTCAATAAAAGACATTATTACAAATCACCCATATTTATCAAGCATGTGCCCTCACTACAAGAGAGTTACCTATAATCACTCATATAGAATCAAATTATAAAACAAAGGGTACAAGAATCAATTTACGCTCACTCTCATAAAGAATTCACAAGTTACACAAAATGAACAATATGCTTAGCCTTAGTGTAGTACTCAACTAGTATCAAAATAATAAACAAAGGATCAATTAGGTCTTTTCTGTGTTGTAATGTAGGATAAGGGATTTGTAGGAACTATTTAGGAAATAATGAGTATCTTCCCTAAGAACTTTAACACACTATATTATTCATTTAAAACCAATCTCCAACAACCAAATTATACCATTTTTGTCTACTTTTTTTTTCACCCCATCTTATTAAGCTCATTCTCAGCACTATGGTGGGATTATTTTATGTACAACTCATTAAATTTGGACTAATGTATATTCTTTACATTATTAAACTCCCCACTAAAACACATAACAGTATTTTTTTCACACAAATAACTATAACTCTGGGGCTTCAATTTTACCTTTCTCCTCTTATTTCTCAAACTCCTTACCATAATTAAATTTTCATTAAAGTGCCTAGGAGCTTTGGATCAATTCAATGTCTATCAAAAAAAGAAGTAGGCTATATATAAGGCTTCTAAATAAAAAGATAAAGGATCAATGGGGATTACTAGGATTAAGCAGAAAAGGTGGTCAAAAATAAGGTATAAAACAAGGATATCAAACAAATGCCTATATCATCTCCTTAACCCACACTCTTTATTTCGCTTTGCATACACACCGGGCATATTTTAGACATCATATGCAATAAGGAATATACAACACCTTGCACACACATGGCACATGACTGACTCATATAAGATCATCATAGACTCAACCAAATAATAGCATGAATTCAAATTTAAGCCACAAGTACACGAGTCACAAACTAGAGCCTAGGAGTCTCAAAAATAGCAATTCACTCAATCAACATGCCTTTACAAAGAAATACTTGCACCATGCAATTATATATAGCACCAAAAAGAATATCCTACACAAAATTATTTTTTTAAATTGAGCCTAAAATTAGGAATTTCTCCACCCCACACTTAAAAATCTACTTTGTCCCTAAAGTGAACTTAAAATTAAGAGATAGAAATACTCCTTGAGGCCTTTAGGACTATCTAGTAGCATCTTTAAATATCAAAAGGGTTAAGGAGCCCCACAGTTAGTCTCTACCATGCTTCTTAGCTCAGGTTTATGGTACTCAAACTTCCCATCTACCTGTGACAAAACAAAAAAAAACACATAAAGTAAAACCTAAAAAAATAAACTAAAAATAAAATATACCTACTTAACTTAGGTTGCCTCCCAAGCAGCACCAGATTAAGTGTCACGGCACGACGCATCTTAACTTAACCAAGTTCCTTCATCCTTTTCCTCATACTTAAAAGCCATTTTCTTATTTGTTTGTGACCTCTTGAGTGCCGCTCTTAAGTTCAACAGTATACTCAACTTTAGCCTTTTAAGGGTTATCTACTTGCATCATGTTGGGCTTAGGTGGTTGTGACTTAGGTGTTCAATAAGGGTGTTTAAAGAGGTCTTTGGCAGACTATCCACCCTACACTTATCCCCTTCAATAAAAGTAATTATACACAAGTCCTTGTATCGAGATAGTGTGTTAAGCACTTTGTAAACTTTAAATATCACCTCTTCATCATCTAACCTCATAGTGATCATACCTTCTCTACCATTAATAAAAGATTCTCTGAGTACTAAAAATGGATGCCCCAAAATGATTGGCACCTATTCGTGTTCCTAAAAATCAAGAACAATAAAATCAATAGGAATAACAAATTTATTAAGCTTTATGAAAACATCTTTTATGATTCCAGTGGGATGGGCTATTCTCTCATTAGCCAATTACAAAAGCACAGGGCTCGGTCTAGTCTTCCTCAAGTTCAAAGTCTTGAAAAATGAGAGGGGAATCAAGTTAACACTTGCCCGTAAATTACTCAGTGCATGAACCACCTCACTATTACCAATCTGAATAAGGATTGTAAACTTCCCAAGGTCCTTAAGGTTCTTGGGCATCTTCTATTTCATTACAGCACTACACTCTTCAGTGAGTTCTACCATGTCAACATCCTACAGCTTTACCTTATTGCAACCATGTCCCTCAAATACTTTGTATACTTTGGCATACCCTGTAAAATATCTAATAGAGGAAGGTTAATATGAAGCTCTATGAATGTGTCATAGAATATCTTAAAATATGGAACCTCTTTTGCTTTTCTATGATTATGTAGGAATAGGAGTTGTGGCATTTGCTTCTCCACTTCTGCAGTAATTTTTTCTTTTGAGTACTCAAACTTCCTCAATTTTTTATCAACTCTACTATCTACTTGTTCAGTCACCATATCAGCATCTACCTACTTAGTTGTCTTTGGAGGTTCTCCATGAAGCTCTTTACCACTTCTCAAGGTGATTGCCATAACTTGTTTTGGATTTTTGGTATCTCTGGGTATCCCACCTTGATGCCTGGTATTTAATGTATATGATAACTGCCCCAACTGCAACTCTAAACTTCTTATGGCCGCTTGCTGGTTTTTTAAATCTGTAGCAAGCTATGTTTGATTAGATAGAATCTACTTCATCATCTATTCTAGGCAGCTAGTTGACTGATTTTCTTGTGCCTGTGGTTGTTGAGTTTGCTGTTGTTGAGCGTTCCAAGGCTAATTAAGTGGCAAATTCTACCACTTCATGTTGAAAGTATTACCATAATTAGTCCTTTGAGCATTTCCCAAATATATTACCGACTCTAGATTTCCAGTACACATAGCTGCTGAATGGCCACTATTACTATAAACTTCACACTAACCTATAGCTTGTTGGTTTACATTGACTATGGTTTTAGGCTATACAACTCCCAACTTCAGACTGCTTATTTGATTTTGAAATATAGAGATCTAAGGAGATATGGTAGTGAATTGGTCAACCTCTAACACTCCTGCATCTCTTTTCATAGAGCTCCTCGAATTTGAATGTCATTATGAATTTCATTGAGCTCTGTGGTTCCATAAAGTGTATAGCACATCATATGTAATCTCAAGATCCTGACCTACTGTAATTGAATTGAGCAATATTTATGTATTATGATCAAGAGCCATTATGAAAGTATGAGCGAGTACCTCATTAGACTGTTGATGGTGTGGATAGTCCCGAAGAAGTTATTTGAAGTGCTCCCAAGCATGGTACAGATTATCATCTGGCTTCTGTTTGACGCACACTATCTTACTGTGAAATTTCGCAGTCTTGCCAGATTGGAAAAATCAGATAATAAATTTTTGAGCTATGTTATACCATGACGTGATTGAATTTGCTGGATCCACATTTTTCTACTTTTTTGCTTCCCCCAATAGAGAAAAGGGGAACAATATCATCCTTACATATTCTGCATTTACCCTCATAGGAATAAATGTGTCACTAATTTTAAGGAAACTCTGCAAGTGGACCTAAGGATCATCATGTGAAACCCTCGTGAACTATCCACTGCTAATCAAAAGTTGTACCATAGTTTGTTCAAGCTAAAAACTACCTCCAACTGTCGAGTTCTGAAATGGGGAGGTCAAATTGGTTAGAAGTGGGATTGCCACTTCTCTGACTGTCCTGCGGGCTTCTTGTTCTTCAACCATTGGAGAAGGATTTTCTCAATCTTCTGTTATTTGAGGAATACATAGGAGAAAGATTGTTTCTCCCCTTCGTTGATGGAAAAGTTGCTCAGGTTTGGAACTTTGTTCAACTAAGTCCTGATCCCTTGCCAACTTACTATTTTATCAACCTATTTCCTGCACATACAAAACCAAGACCAAGTGTAAAAAAACCAATTAAATCTAAAAGCTCAACTAAGAATAAAATGGTTGCCAAATTACAAGTCCCCGATAACAGCACAAAAAACATGACAGTGCCCAAGCACATACGCAAGTATTCTTGGTCTATCAAGTAGTAAAGTGGCCTTCAATAAATTCGATTATTGAATCCACAAAGACTTTTTTAAATAACCATTCAATTCTAGTTCACCGTTTAGATTAATTTAGTCAAGAGTAACCAAAAAGAGTGTTTGGAAATTGTAACTGAAAGTAAAGTACCAGTGCATAAAGTAGTCTTCAAACAATCAATGGAGTAAAGTGACAGCACACACGTAAGTGTATGTGGTCTACCAAGTAGTAAAGTGGCCTTCAAGAAAGCAGAGTATCGATCCCAAAGGGACTTATGTTGGCAACTATCCAATTCTAGTTTAACAATTGGGATAAAGTAACCAAAAAAAGTGTTGAATAATTGTAAATTAAAAATAAAATAAACAATGCGTAATATAAAAGTCTTGGGATAGTCAATGGTGTATAACTCAGGGTTAAAAAACTTTGAATAATTATACTATGCCATTGAACTTAATCTTTTGCTTATCTTGGGTGTTGATTCATAGGGTTAATTGAATGGTCATGGTTTGACAACATGTAATCTTTTACCTAATAAGAACATTACAACTACATCGTTGAGCGGGGATGTAATAATCCAATTAAGTGAATTAAACCTATCATCCTTCATTTGAATCAAGTAAGGCATCTAAGTACATCTTTGTCCTAGACACTAATTTGAATTCCTTATTTTATAAAAGAATACAAACCCTACTTTGTTTATTCCTATGTTCTATCTCCCTATTTCCTCTCTAGAGATCAAAAGGTCGACAATATATGTATTTTATGGGTGATCAATCCATAAATAATTAAAATAAGAATAAACAAAAAATCTAATATGATAAACAAATCAAACAAAATTAATCCAAAATAATAGTACTCATGTTTTTGGGTTTATCCCCATAAAGGAGGTTTTTAGCCGATAATATTCATAATCACGATCCAAATAATTGAATACATGATATGATATAATTCACAACTAAATAAAAATATAATAAAACCTAAACAATGTGTAGCTGCCTCAGTTTATCTACCAAGGATGTTCCTAGGTGTCCAACTTTGTTCAAAGTTGTAACCAAATTATCCAAGTATGTTCCAGGTTCTGAACATTCCTTAAGCCTAAATTTCTCTTTTTGAATAGATATGTATGACTTCCAAAGTGATTGATGTTTAAACTATGTTGTATTTCTCTAATTTCCACTTTTTGTCATTATATAATTGAATAAGCTTTCCATCGATACCAATTTCATCAAAATCTAACAACGCACGAAGGAGTTATGGTCATTTTACTAAACGGTATCAGAACACCCAGGTTTGACGGTAGACTTGGTGGACTATCAGGTCCCTAGTGGCCCTTCAAGTGTCCTGTCAAGCCAAGGAAGTAACCTTCTTTTTGGACCATCGTCTGATGGCCTGGTTGGTGGACCGTCCCAAAGTTGACTAACCGTCAAGGTGTCCATCAGACCGAGACAGAATGTCTCATTTCTGGCCCTTAAGTGACGGACGACTTGGTGGACCGTCAATTTTCTGAAGGACCGTTAGGTAAACCTTTACGTAGAGGCAGAACGCTCTAGTTTTGTTGTTTGAGTAACGGACGACCTGGTGGACCGTCAGTCTCTCTAACGGATCGTTAGGTCGACTGTCATAGACCCCGATCAATAAATTTTATCTTTTTTCAAAGGGGCATCTTGGTTATTTTCTCTCTTTGTGGCCTTAAATATATATCTATGTAGAGAAGAAAAGATCATTTTCTCTCCATTTCTCTCTAATTTTCTTTTAAGAATTCTCTAGAAACCTAAGGTTTCTTCCAAACCCAAAAATCAAATCATCTCCAAGAAATTCAAGAAATCTCTCATAAATTTCTTCAAGTTGTTCAAGAACTAAGCCCCTCAAGTCAAAGGCAACATGTTCTTGATCGAAATATGTGAGAAAAAAGTTTGAAGCAAGTTTCTGTATCTTCCAAATCAAAATCTAAGGTATGTGGGGTTTGAACAAGAATACTCTTTTCGTTCTTGTGCTCACAGATTTACTTTCTATTATTGATTTACATGACATTGCAGATGAGTTTACACCCAATTTCTCTATTAATGATTTATGAGATTTGAGTTGAATAAGTTTGATATTTCAGATTATTTCACTATCATGTTTCTTAAATTGAGAATTTATTCCATGAGCCGTATATTATCATTATGTATTGATGATTTCTAAGTAATTTAAGTCAAGTTCCATGAATTGAATATTTTTATTACGAATTGATGATTTTTGAATAATTTGAGATAAATATCATGAGTTATTCCTTTCCATGAGAGATTCAACTATAGAATGTATATTGATATGTCAAATTGAGAGGCAAGAATGAGTCTTATGATGTTTCCATGAAGTTTTTGATATTTGAAATTGTTTGATAAACAAATGTACTTGATATTGAGAAAGCTTTTGTTGAGTTGAGTCGAGTTAGGAATCCACAAGATGTTTATTATTTTCAGATGAGATATATATTTATGTTTTGTTCTTTATAATAGAAGCATGAGTTGATATTGATTGAGGTTGATTTCCTAACACGTTCTGAATTGATTCTGGGAGGAGTATTTAGCACCGAGCAGGAAATTTGGTATTTTCTCAAAACTACGTGCCACCGTAGGATTGATGTTGATAATTGTGTGCGAAAGGCCGAGTATGAGATTGTGAAGATGAGATTGAGGTTGAACTCTCTGGCAAGATTAAAACACCCCTGCCAATGTGGTGTTCTCTCCTTAGGAGGGAAAAACGTTGGACTCCATGTGGCCCACATGGTGTAGTCTTGTCGGTTATAAGAAACTCCCACGTCCATAATGATATAAGTCCCCTGAGTTACCAAGTCACTCTAAGTCATGATTTAAGGAGTTTGTTTTGAGTTAAATGATTTATGAGATTTATGAAACACGTGTCATTACTGATGATTTATGGAAATAATGTTTCAGATAATTCAAGCGAAGACAGTCATTATTGTCAGCATGCATGATTTCTCATACATTTATTATATTATTTAAAATGCTGCATCCACCCCCACATACTCAGTACATTCCCAGGTACTGACCCCCATACTCTTTTGTATTCTATATTTCCTCGTGATATAGGTTCAGGTGCTCAGTCTCAGTAGCAAAACTGATCTTTAAGTACCTTCCTCTACACTTCTGCAGTTGGTGAGTCCTCATGGTTCGAGGACCTGTGTCTCCGATTTTGTCGTGTTAATAGATGGTTGTTTACTTTTAGTTCAGTACGAGTCAATTGGGGATCTGCCCCAATGGTTCCTCATTCCTTTGTAGTAGAGGCTTTGTCAGACTAGTGTGCCAGCATGTAAAGAGATTTCAGTATTTTGTTTGTACAGGGCAGTATTATTTCATGTTTCGATATGTTCATGACATGCTTATTCCTCTTTATCTTAGCATGATTTGTGCTATAATAAATTCTAAAATTGATGACAAGTTTAGAGGGTTAGCTTGAGGCCACGTGTGGCCTTGAGCACCATATGACGTCTTGGGATAGGTTCTTGGGGCGTTACAGGTATTTATAATATTTTAATCCAAATTCCATTCCTTATGGGATTAAAAAGATTCCCACATGCCTTGTACAGTGTGCCAAGTAATCATATTAGTAATAGGAAAATGTTCCCTCCGACAAAGGCTCACATTTGGTGCTGCATGTTCAATGCGAAGCTTTGATGATCGTATCGACTCGAACTGGGAATAGTGACGCGATGCATTAAGATCGCGTCGACTCACTGGAACTTGCATCCAAAATTTATTCTAAGTGTTGTACGTCCTATAGTTTTCCCATGCCTTTTGTAGTCTTTTCCCAATGAATTTTACGCCTTTTTATTATCAACATATCACCGTATTCGGCTCACAAAGCCTTCTATAATATCACACACCACATATTAGAGATCATAACAACACAATATTCTCAACAATGAATCAAAATTAAAGATAAGATAAGGCTAGTTCGTAATGATTTTCAACTTTATGTTTCGACTCTTGACTTATTCAAATTAAACTTTTCCCATTACAAATAAGTTATTCCACACATACAAATTTAAAATATTTGGAAATAATTAAACACATTAGAATACAGTGAAGCCAACTAGACACTTACCTAGCTCAAACTAGTAAAACTAGTTTTCTGGGTTGAACTCTAAATGATTCAATTAAGTACAAACTTGTTTGCAAACACATTGGACCATTGTAGTCATGCTCTTGGACACTTATACAATTATTTATATAATTATAAACACATAAATCACACGAATTATCTTCAAAAAAGGACTAAAAAAGCTAGAATAGTAACACTAGAATGTATAAATACACCCAACATCACCACCCCACACTTAATGCCTTGTTCGTCCTCGAACAACTCTTTACTCTAAGCATTATAAGTTAAGGAGAATCTATACATCTACAACATGCAAAACACTTAAGCTAGTACTACAAAGACTACACGGAATGCAAGTTTCTACACAAAGCACGTTATTTTCACAATTGATAGCTCATGAATACCACTTCAAAACATCCTAACCGCAAGATTTGACACACCAATTGGCAAACTCATGCATATTTCCCAATAAAGGACATCACAAAAATCACCCATATTCACAAAACATGTGCCTCTCACAATAACAGAGTTACCCATAATCACTCACAATAATGCAATTTATAACATATTGGGTACAAGAATCAAATTACGCTCACTCTTACAAAGAATTCACAACTTACACACAATGATTGGCGTTCCCTTAGTGTCATACTCCACTAATATTAAAAAGTGAAATTTTGGATCAAATATGTATTTTTCGGGTTGTAATGTAGGCTAAGGGACGAGTAGGAACTATTTTTGCAAAAAATAGCGACTAACCTCTCTAAGCACTTTAATAGATCACTTGTAACAATTAAAGCCAATCTCCAAAAAACAATTTACACCATTTTTTTCTAACCCATTCTTTTGTTTTGCCCCGTCTCTTTTAAGTATATTCATAAACACATGGTGGGCATATTGTTTATTCCATCAAGATTTAATTTTTCTCATTTTCTAAAATCATGGAAATATTTCTAACACCATTTATATCAGTCCTAACCACCACACATCAAATATAAACACCAATACCTATTACCTTGAGGCATTAATTTCACCTTTTTCTTCTTTAATTTCTCAACCTCCTTACTAAATAAAATTTTTCATTATAGCACTTAGGAGCTTTCTGGGTCAAATTATGGTCTATCAAAGAAGGGGATTAGGATATATATGAGGCTACAAAAGAAAAGACTAAAGGATCAATAGGGTTAACAAGGATAATGCACAAATGGTAGGACAAATAGAAGGTAAAAAATAAGGCTATCAAAGAAATGCCTAAATTAACTCCTAAATCCACACTCTTTATTTCGCTTTGCACACACACCGGGCATGTTCTAGACATCACATTCAAGAAGGAATATACAAAAACCTTACTCCCACGTGGAATATTCTTAACTCAATAGGATCATCATAGAATCTCTACCAAACAATACCATGAATTTAATTTTTAAGGTAAAAAGTACAAGAGTCACAAAAATGAGCCTAGAAGTCTCAAAATAGTAATTCAATTATCCACATGCGTTTACCTAATAAAATACTTGCACCATGTAATCAAAAATAGAACAAACAAGAATATCTTACATAAAAAAAAATTATAATTGAGCCAAATTTAGGAATTTCCCCACCCCACACTTAAAACCTAGTTTGTCCCCAAAGTGAATTTAAAAGTAAGTGATAGAAATACTCCTTAAAGCCTTTAGGCTTTGCTAGTAGCATCTCTTGCATATCAAGAGGGGCGAGGGACCCTACACTCAGTCTTTTCCATGCTTCTTATTTGAGGTTTCTGGTACTCAAACTTTCCATCAACCTGTGACATAACAAAAACAATACTACATGAAGTAAAAAACAAAAAAAAGTACAAATAAAACGTTTATTAGGTTGGGTTTTCTCCCAAGAAGTTCCTAATTTAGTGTTGTGGAACGAACCAATCAAATTTTTCCTCCACCTTGAGGATATAATTTTCACCCGTAACATTGCATCCATCTTTCTGCCTTACTCTTTTGGAGGTGATACAAAGATTAAGGAACCGAGTAATAGAATATGCATGGTAAAGCACTTGGCCTTAAGGTGAGGTGTATTTTTATATTTGTTAGTTGGTGTAAAATTAAGAATACAGAATTCTTGTTCCTCATCTTAACACTCTTCCACTACTTTAAATGATTTTGCAGACAAGACATCATCTAAACATAAAGTAGAAAAGTGCTCTTAGTAAGGCCCAACCAATCCCACTTCAAAATTTACATTATACTTAATACCCTCACTCTTATTCACCTTCTCAATTTTAGTCTTAAGAGAAAGATAACAACTGAATGGCTGCAATTCATATGGTGATTATAGTATCTCCTTAACCTGATCAACAATCTCAATTTTTGAGTACTTAGACTTCCTCAAATTGTCAGGTAATTTGTCTTCAACATGTTGGGAATTCAAATCTAATATCTACCTCCTTAATTGTCTTTGGAGGTTCTCCATTCATCTCTATACCATTCATCGAAGTGATTAAATTACTTGTTCACTATCACTTGGAAAATCACCTAGAAGTCTAGTATTATGTGCCTGTTGTACTTTCCCTATTGCATCCCTAAGTTCCTCATGACAATTTGCTAACACTGTAAATTGTCCCTAAAACTCTTTATATCTGCTGAGAACTATGCTTGATCATCTAATACTTATTTCAGCATCTCTTCTAAATTGCTGTTTGAAACGGGGCCTGGTAATTCTTAACCTACGGTTGTTGAAACTATTGTTACTGATTCTAGGCATTCATATAGTAATGACTTTGATCATATCCCACAAACATTACTAAATTAGGATTAATAGCATGCATATCTTATGAACGACCACTATTTCCACAAACCATACACCAAATAGAATCGTAATCACTTGCAAACCATATATCCCCGAATGCCATGTCAAGAAGTGTGATTAAAAAAAAGAAATAAAATAAACTAAAAAAAACAAAAGCATTTACAACTCAATATAGCTAAACTAAAAATAAGATAGTTTCCAATTTAGGAGTCCCCGACAACGGCGCCAAAAACTTCACAGCGTCAAAGCGTACATGCAAGTGTACGTGGTCTACAAAGTAGTAAAGTGGCCTTCAAGAAAGCTTAATATTGATCCCATAGGGACTTGTGTCGATAACTATCAAATTCTAGTATAAAAATTGAGATAAAGTAACCAAAAGGAGTATTGAATAATTTTAAATTAAAAATAAAATATACAATGCATAAAATAAAAGTCTTGGGACAGTCAATGGAGTATAATCCAGGGTTAAAGAACTTTGAACAATTATACTATGCTATTGAATGTCATCCGCTAATTTACTTATTTTTGTTGTTGATTTGTAGGGTTAATTGCATGATCATGGTTTTCCAATCTCTAATATTTTACCTAATATGGAAATTAAAACTACATCATTAAGCGTGGATGTAATAATCCAATTGAGTGAATTAAAGCTATCATCCTTCATTTGAATCAAGTAAAGCATCTAAGTAAATCCCTATCCTAGAAAATAATTTAAATTCTTTATTTTATAAAAGAATACAAACCCTAATTTGTTTATACCCACGTTCTATCTCACTATTTCCTCTCTCGAGATCAAAAGCTCAACAATATATATATATTTTATGGGTGATCAATTCATAAATAATTAAAACAAGATTAAACAAACAACCAAATATGATAAGCAAATCCAACGAAATTAATCCAAAATAATAGTTCTCATAATCTTGGATTTAACCCTAGAAAGGAGGTTTTTAGCTGATAATATACACAATCACGATCAAAGTAATTGAATACATGATATGATATAATTAACAACTAAATAAAAAAATCATAAAACCTAAACAACATGTAACTGCCTCCATATATCGTCCAAGGATATTCTCAGGTATCCAACTTTGTTCAAAGTTGTAACAAAATTTTCCAAGTATGTTCTAGGTTCTTATGGGTATTTATAATATTCTAATCCTAGTCCCACTCCTTGTGGGATTAAAAAGATTCCCATACGTCTTGGAAAGTATGCTAAGTAATCATATTAGTAATGGGACAATATCCCTACCACATCAATAAAAGCTCACATTTTGTCCTGCATATGCAATGTAATGCTTTAATGATCGCATATACATGAATTGGGAATTTAGATGAGACACGTCCAGATCGCATCGACTCACTAGAAGTTGAATCAAAAATTTATTCTAAGTGTTGAACGTCATATCTTTTCCCATGCCTTTTGCAGTGTATTTTCAATGAATTTCAAGTCTTTTTATCATCAATATATCACCGTATTCAGCTCACAAAGCCACCTACAATATCACACACCAAATATTAGAGATCATAACAACACAATGCTCACAATGATGAATCAAAACAAAAGCTAAGATAAGGCTAGTTCGTAATGATCTTCCTCTTTATGTTTTTATTCTTCACTTATTCAAATTGAACTTTCTCGATTTCAAACAAGTTATTCCAATCATAATTACATATTTAAAACATTTGGACTAAATTAAACACATTAGAATATAATGAAGCCAACTAAACACACACCTAGCTCAAGCTAGTAAAACTAGTTTTTTGGGTTGAACTGTAAATGACTCAATTAAGCACAAACTTGTTTGAAAACACTTTGGACCATTTTAGTCATGCACTTTAACACTTAGATGTTTATTTATATCATTATCAATATATAAAGCACATAAATTATCCTAAAAATAAGTTAGAATTGTAACTCTAGAATGCAAAAATACATGCAACATCAGAAGGCCCAGGGTTAAAGCACTTTGAACAATCATATTTCATTATTGAACTTCATTCGTTAAATGCTTATCTTGGTTGTTGATTTGTAGGATTAATTGCATGATCATGATTTTCCAACCTCTAATCATTTACCTAATTTGGATATTACAACTACGTCGTTGAGCGGGGATGTAATAATCCCACTAATTTCTTTAAGCTATCATCCTCCATGTGAATCAAGTTAAGCTTCTAGGTACAACCTTGTCCTAGATTCTAATTCGAATTCCTTATTATATAAAATAATACAAACCATTATTATTTCATCTCTATGTTCAATCTCCCTATTCCCTCTTCCGAGATCAAAAAGTAGATAATTGATATATTTTTTGGGTGATCAATCCATCAAATAGTTTAAAAAAAAGATGAACACACAATCAATTATGATAAGAAAATTAAACAAACAAAAGTCAAAAGAAAATTACTCATATTCCTGCCTTTAACCTTGAAAAGGAGGTTTCTAGCCACACATAGTCATAATTATGATCCAAAAGGTTGAATGCATCCTATAATCTAAAAGAAAGATAAATAAAAGAATGGAAAACCTAATTATGAAGTTTCAGTAGCTCCTCATTGCTCCAAAACATTCCCAGATGATTAATAACGTGTATAATGATATATTTATCGTACAAGATAAGATTCCTAAGCCGTGTAGAACAAGGACCACTTTTTGGCCATGCTTGAAGTTTGTAGTGCGTCACATCATGTATTTCATGTAATTGATGGTGCATTGCATCGGTTTCCTCATAGGTAGAAGGGATGTGATGCGTCCATATAGTGTTGGCTCACTAGAAGTTGCATCCAAAATTTTGGTTAAGTGTTGAACGTCCTATCTTTTACTTATGCCATTTGTAGTGTATTTCCAATGAATTTCCAGCCTTTATATAATAAACATATCACCATATTTAGCTCACAAAGCTTCCTACATAATCACACACCACATATTAGTTAACATAGCAACACAATATCCTCAATGTCGCATAAAAAACACAAGCTAAGACAAGGCTAGTTCACAATGAGCTTCACTTATTGTTTTAACTCTTATCTTGATCCAATTGACCCTTGAACATTATAAAAAAAATTTCACACAGAAATACACAATAACAACCTCAGGAACTTATTAAACACGTTAAACCCCAACATAATAGACTAGACAAATACCTAGCTCAAAAGAGTCACACTAGTTTTCTCGATTGAATTCTAAATGATCTCTACGGATAAAAACTTGTGTAAAACACCATTAAACATTGTAAACACATAAATAAACACTTATATGAATATTTATATCATTATTAACACATATAGAATACTAATCATCCTCAAAACAAGGCTAAAATAGCAATGTTAGAATACATAAATACACCCAACGTTAGGTATGACCACTCTACCCCAATCGTACCCTAAGGTATGAGTGGTACCATTAACTCATACCTTAGGACTCCCCTTGAACCCTAACATTTTACAACATATGAACTCCCAAGACAAACCATACCCAACCATACGATTAGTACCATGAAACCATACCCTAGGTAGAATAGAATCACCTAGGCTTAACTTAGTGCAACATACGATTGACATCTTACCATTAGTACCCTAAGGTAGGACTTGTATGATCCAACTTTACCTTGGACAAAAACCAACCAACATACACTGGTTACCATACGACCAAGACCCACCAAACATACTACATCATACTACTAGTACCTCAAGTAGTATCATGTCCAGAAGAAAAAAATGGAGAAATTTCATAAGGGTCAAAACCCAGGGTGTTTTAGCCATCTTTATATTTATTTTTGACCTCTTGAGTGTGTACTCTAAAAGTCGATAGCTTTCTCAATAATATCCTTTTAAAGCCCATCAATCATCATTATTTTGGGCTTAGATTGTGGCTCGGGTAAATAAAATGAGACTGTATGAAGTGGTCTTTGGTGGTTTGCCTTCTACCAGTCCATACTTATCCAATTCCATCACTATAATCATACATAAATTTTTGTAGGGTGAAGGTGGGTTAGGTGGCTTATAAACTCAGAAAACCACTTTTCCATCATCCAATCTCATTATGAGAATGCCCTCTCTCACTTCAATTAATGCTCCCCCTACTGCTAATAATGGATGTCCCAAAATAATTGGTACCCTATTATCTACATCATAATCCAAAATAAAAAATAAGAATGAATTACAAACTTACAAACCTTTATAAGGATGTCCTCAATTATTCCATTGACCCTTACTGTGGTCTTGTTCACTAATTGTAGTATTATAGAGCATGGTATCAGCTCACCCAGCCCAAAAATATTTAATATGATGCATCAAATTTATACTCACCACCAAATCACTCAAGGCATGGACTACTTCACTGCCACCAATCTTTATGGGGAAGGTTAAACTCCTTGGGTCCTTAAGCTTCTTAGGCATCTTTTTCCTTACTAAAGAGTTTCACTACTCCATCAATTCTACCATATTAATAGTTTGTAGCTTCACCTTGTTTGTTGCCATATTTATTAAGTACTTGGTGTACTTGGTCATTCCCTGCAAATCATCAAAAAGAGGAAAGTTAATGTGAAATTCTCTGAATATGTCAAAGAACTTCTTGAAACAGGCATCCTCTATGACTTTCTTAAATCTTTGCAACAATTGTGATAGTGGTCTATTATTCACTTGTTCAGTAACCTTTGTTTTTGGGTACTCAGATTTCCCAGAATTATCAAATTTTTTTGAAACCTATTTTAGAACTAACTCTGTATCTACCTACTTATATTTCTTTAGAGATTTGTCATTATGCTCCTTACCACTTCGTAAAGTGATTTCCATAACTTGCTTCAGAGTTTTATTATCAATTGGCAAACCACCCCATGTCTTGGTATTTTATGCTTGCTGCAATTGCACCAACTGCTACTCCAACTATTTTTATGTAATTTGTTAATTTTTATATCAGTTTCCATCTTCTCTTATTTGCCAGGATCTTCTTAAAAGTTTCCTCAATATTACTGTTGGTGGTATTATTTATGTTGATTGTTGCCCTAAGAATTAATATGCTGAATTTACCACTTTTAGTTATAGGCATTACCATAATTTAACTTTTGTGCATTGCCCAATAAGTTGACTGATTTAGGATTGGATTCGCACAAGTCTGCTGAGTAGCCACTGTTGCCATAAATCTCACACCATACTCGAGACTATTGCACCACATTAAACTTAGCCTGAGACTGTTACATACTTAACTTACTAAATTTATTTATTATTTCATTATGCATAGCATAACGTTGAGCGGCCAAGGTTGTTATGTTATCAACTTTGATCATACCTATAGCCTTTTTTTTACTCAGATCCTTGAGGAATCACCGTACCAATTTTGATTTTGTTGTGTAATCCAATTCAACAAGGTGTATAGATAATCATGAGTCTTTTATAAAGCTTGACCACCTGCATCTGAATGAAACAAAAGTTTTGTGTCATGGTTAAGTTCCTCACCAATGTATGAGCTAGTACCTCATTAGACTATTGGTGATGTGGATAGTCCTAAAAAAATGCCTTAAACCTCTGTTAAACATGATACAGGTTATCATCAGGCCTCTGTTTAAGGCTCAAAATCTCACTGCAAAGTCTCATAGCGTTGCTAGAAGAGAAGAAGAAGATAAGGAACTTTTGGGCTAAGTCATCTCAAGTTATAATTGAACTTACCGACTCAAAGTTCAACTACTTTTTTGATTCCACCAAAATTTAAAAGGGGAAAACTGTCAGCCTCACATAATCAGTTGACACACCAGTAGGGATGAATGTGTCGCTAACCTCCAAAAAGGTTTATAGGTGAACATTTGGATCTTCATGTGATAGCCTGGTGAATTGTCCAATATTGTGTAAGAGTTTCACGATGTTCTTCTTTAGTTTAAATCTACCTCTAGGAGCTAGTCTTTGAATGACAGAGGTTATATTGATCGCAAATGGGATTCCCACTTCATGAACTATCTTATGGGCTGGATAATCCTCAGCTATGGGAGTAGGAATGTCTTGTTACTTGTGACTCTATTGGATACGGTAGAGAAGTATCGCTTCTCACCTTTATTTGTGTAAGCGTTACTTGGGCTTGCCATTTGGTTTAACCATCTCCCTATACCTGGCCAGCTTACTAGTCTACTACCTGTACCTGCAAATTCAGATGCCAGAATCAAATGAAAAGCACCAATGAAATTAGATAAGTAAAACTAAAACTACAATGGCTGTCAAATTACAAGTCCCCGGCAACAGCGCCAAGAACTTTTTGCAACCAAGAGCACACACAAGTGGACATGGTCTCACCAAGTATTATAGTGGCCTTTAACAAGCCAAGTATTGATCCCTTTGTTACTTTCTGTTAATAACTATCCCTGACTAGTTCAACTATTAAGATTAACTCAGTTCTAACATAACCAAAATTAATAATAGGATAAAATTTAAAATAAACTAAAAATACAATAAAGTAAAGATTTAAACAATCAATTGGGTGAAATCCATGGAAAAGTCATTTGGAACAATCATACTAAGCTATACAGTTCATTGGAAAGGTTGATTATATTTGTTTTTGGTTCATGGGGTGCATACTATGACCATGTCCTTCAAAACCTCTAATCAATTATCTAATTTAGCCCCACAACTACATAGTTAAATGGGCATGCAAGGCATACAAGAACTAAGTTACATACATTCATATTTAATCCTATAATTGAACCAAATTGGGCACATAGGTATATTCCTATCCTAAATATAAATTATAACTCCATTTTATTAAAAGATTACAATTCTATTCTATCTAACCCATATTCTATCCTCTTATTCATCCTTTTGGGTTCACGGGATGATTATGCATGTGTTCAAAGGGTCGTGAATCCTTAAAATAGTGATAAAAAAGATAAATAAACAACAAATATTGATAAACAACCCAAACCAAGTAAATTCATAACACTTACACCTAGAAGTGCCTCAGTAATTAGACCAAAACTTCAACTTTCTTTTTATTCTTCCATTTAGAATCCAAAACCTTATTTCCTATAAACTTACCCTAAACATATCATATCTCTCAAAACAACGTAAAAAACTTGCACAATTTTATTATTTTAATCATTGAAAGTGTTATAAATCTATATGTAACACCCCAATTTACTGAACGGGAATGCTACACGATGCTTATGACCCCGAGGGACTACAAGCTAACCCATGACTAATATTTGTACCTATACACTGCATAATATACCTGTAGAATGCGGAAAACATGGACAATAGGCCATAAGGTTCAACTAAATAGAATATCTATTAAATAATAACATCTATATAGGGTAACAAATACCCAAAACAACTGAAAGTTGAATCTAAAATCTGAACTAAATCTAAAACCTATAAATATTGTCTAAAATAAGAAGTTGAAGGAACATGTCTCTAATTAACTCCTTTTAGCAAAATTGAACTGTAATAATGAATGAAGTAAAATAATATCATCCTCGAATGGATGAGGACTCTCTACAACTCTGCGACTGGAATGCTACTGCTGATCTAGAACTCGTGTCTCTGAACCTATGGTGTAACATGAAGAAAAAGCACCATAGCACAAATACGTCAGTACGACTGGGAGTACTGAGTATACGAGTGAGGTAGGCTAAATGAGAAAGGGTTTACATGCATGAACAATGCTAACTAACTGACTGATATGAACGTAAGAGTACAAACATGCATACATAGTAACTAAAATCAAGAATACATGATATCTGGATCTATACGCTAATACATGGTTTACTGTTATCTAACATGACTGATACTAAAATTTTGATAACATGGATGACTGTGTCTGACAGTCCTAACTCTGATAGAACTACCTGAGTTTCGTACTGTAATTGAATTGACTGTAACTAATAGTCCTGGTATACTAAAATCTGAAGAAATATCTGAGTTTATTTACTGAGACTTGGACTGAAACTGTTGGAGGTAGTTTCTTAACCGACATGCCCTATAACGCATATAGCTAGGTTGGGGTCTAATCTCTGCGCCGACTGGAAGGGTGTCAATACCGCGCCACTAGTAAGGACAGCTATGAGTGACCCTTAGATGACAGGTACTCAATGAGAATGGTGGAAACCCTACACTAACAGGTTAAGCCACCTCATCAACCCTAATCTAGTAGGTTAAGATGTCTCAACGTATGCTGACTACGTAGTTCTGGAAAACAAGGATCACTACTAAGAATAACAACCTAAACTGGCAGGTGAGTTCCCATCCTTGGGTTTACTCAGTGGTAACTTCTACTTCCATATGAAGAGACTGAATATGGTTTAACTGGTTGTACAAGGATTGAGTAACTAACTTCCATTGACTGATGGAATAGTACTACTATCTGAGAATTTATTGAGATCATGAAATTTCTGAGATTTCCTGAGTCACATGACTGACTGAGTTCTATAGATCATGGCTTGATTGAGATTATCAAGATAACGTGACATGGCTCTAGGAACACAACTATAATTTTTGGGTACTAGTACCACCAGGACTCGATGGAAGGAAACTGACACACATAACTGACTTAATCATAAAATGGATTCAACAATTCACCATATCATAAGTAGGGGATTTCACACTAAGCATAGTATTCAACATCTTACGTATGAAAGAGAAATTCATAAAATATGTGTAAACTTGTATAGCTTCAGTATCATGTTCAATCCATATCACAACAAAAATGACGCATATCAATCACGTTCAATTCATGTGAAATAATAAAGCATAGAGCATGGACTTGTCATTTAAGAACTATTAAATCATGGGACATGAATTTTATCATCCTAGGCCTTTTGTCAAACACTTTGCATGCATTCTTTCAGCTTAGATGTGTTTTCAAGAAGTACCCCATTTTAAACCACATAAAGTTCATGTATTTCAACTAACAAACAAATATACTTCATGACAATACCTTTAGTTATCATCTTGAAACTTAAACAACAATCATCAACATGTACATGGTACTCTCACAATAAGAAAATCATAATATAATATTTAAAACATGGTTCCTAAGCTCTATGAACGAAATGGATCCATATATGAACACTATGCATACCTTAAATGAAAGATTCTTGATGAGTGATGGAGAAATTTTCTTGAACTTGAATCCCCAATTGAAAACCTTAATGTGTTCTTGAGAGGATCTTGAGAGAAAGAGTATGTTTTGGTGAAATAAGGGCTTAATTTTGTGTTTTTGGAATATATATAGGGGTGGAAAGATGACCCAAATACCCTTCTAGATGCATTATTTAATTTCTGTGAAAGTTACCCGATTTAGGCCCTTGGGTCGATGCGGAGATATCGCGTTTCCCCTATTTATTACCTGGAAACTCAGCGCGATATGGTGGAATCATAGAAAGACATTGGAAATTGACAAACGTCATTTTGTGTTACGGCGCAATGCACCACTGACTGAAATGACATTGCTGAAACTTTAAATCGGTATAACGTCTTCACCGGGTGTCCGTTTTAGGCGAATTTGGTATCGACAGAAATATTATTCAATTCTCTACAATTTGTATGGTATAAATTGCCAAAATACTACCTATAAACCAAGTTATTCTCATTCAAAGATGACCTATGTGAAATCACACACAAAACTTGGTGGATTCAAATGTTCATAGCTTGGCTTACTCTAAATGAATCTTATGAACATGCTTAACAAAGCATAAGATCTATCATCACTAGGATACTTACCCTAATTTATATACTCTAATATGAATCATAGGATAGGAGGTTTCATGTGTAGGAACAATGGTTTATTTTATAGCTTATAAATATATGGGTTATTACAATATCTCCCCTTTGGAGACATTCGTCCTCAAATGAGACAAAATGATATGGTCATAGACAATAAACTGGACTACGTACAAGACATATACTACTAGAACATGATCTCATGACGGACATAACTGATAAGCTAAACATATCATGCTAGACATGCATATCTTATGTATGAGTAACTAATTCATGAAGGCATAACTGAGATTTTTGATAACTGAGTTCTCCCAATGAGAATGCATATTTGATGCATAAATATACACTAGACTGATACATGAATGCATGAATGAATATGCAATGGCACTTGATACCAGATTTGTGATAAAACATGAGCATGAACTGAATACCAAGTTGTATAGAATACTAAACAGGAAACTAAATAAGCTTAAGGAGAACTATTACCTTGAGCTTGATCTGGATTGGAGGAGAAGAGGTGAGGATACTTGGTATACATGTCTACTTCTGCTTCCCAAGTAGCTCCCTCTATGGAATGATTTCGCCAAAGCACTTTGACTAGAGGGACTTCTTTATTCTTCAGTCTACGAGTCTGATAGTCTAGAATTTCAATCGGAATTTCCTTATAGATGAGACTATTTTGACTTTCAATGGTTTGAATAGGGACTACGACTGATGGATCAGCTATACACTTCTTGAGAAAAAATACATGAAAGACTGGATGAACTGAGGATAGATCTAAAGGTAATTTGAGCTCATAAACTACCTTGCCTAAGCGGCTGAGAATCTTGAAGGGACCAACATATCGCGGACTGAGTTTTCCTTTCTTGCCAAACTGCTTCACTGCCTTCATGGGAGAGATCTTTAGATAGACATAGTCATCGACCTCAAAATCAAGATCTTTTCTATGAATGTCAGTATATGACTTTTATCTACTCTGAGCAGCCCAAAGTCTTTCTCTGATTAACTGGACTTTCTCTAAGGTGTCGAATACTAATTCAGGCCCTATTACTGAGGCCTCACTAACTTCAAACTACCCAATTAGAGATCTGTACCTCCTACCATAGAGAGCTTTGAACAGAGCTATTTTAATACTAGAATGATAGTTATTATTGTAGGAAAACTCAAACAAAGGCAAGTGGTCATCCCAACTTCCCTTGAAATCAATTGCACATGCCCTTAGCATATCTTCAAGAGTCTGAATGGTCCTTTATACTAGACCATCTGTTTGAGGATGAAAAGCTGTACTAAGATGAACTTGGCTATCAAGACCCTATTGGAATACTTTCCAGAAGTCTGAGGTAAATTGGGTACCTCTGTCTGAGATGATAGATAATGGAACACTATGTAATCTTACGAACTCCCTAATATAGAGTTTGACCTAATCCTCGGTTGAATAAGTGGTATGGACTGGAAGGAAATTGGATGACTTGGTTATTCTATCTATAATGACCAAAACTGAATCAAGCTGATGATGAGTTCGAGGTAAACCTGTCACAAAGTCCATGTTCACTTCTTCCCACTTCCAAGTAGGAATGGTGAACTCCTGTATGGAACCAGTAGGTTTCTCATGCTCTATCTTAACCTGCTAATATGTAGGGCACTTAGCCACAAATTCTGCAATATCTCTCTTTATCCCACTCCACCAATAGATCTCCCATAGGTCGCGGTACATCTTAGTGTCCCCTAGATTAATATAGTATCACGCACCATGCTCTTCTACAAGAATTTGCTTCTTTAAATCATCTTTACCTGGAATATAGAGATGACCCTGACAATGAATGACACCATCTCCCCTTGGGAGAAAACCTCTACTTTTTAATTATGAACTAACTCTTTTAGCTTGACAAGGCTAGGATCCCTGTCTTACTTTTCTTTCACCTCAAAAACTAGAGATGACTCTGAACTATCCTAAACACATACACCACCCTTTGAAGAATCGACTAAGCAAACACTTAGTCTAGTAAGCTGATGGATTTCCTAAGCTATTTTCTTCTTGCTATCCTCAATGTGAGAAATACTACCCATGGAGAGTGTACTGAGAGCGTCGGCCATAATGTTGGGCTTTCCTGGATAATAAAGGACACTCATGTCATAATCTTTCAAGAGCTCTAACCACCTTCTCTTATGAAGATTGAGATATTTCTAAGAAAATACATATTGGAGACTCTTATGATCTGTGAAGACATCCACATAAACTCCGTATAGTAATGCCTCCAAATCTTCAAGGTAAATACTACTGCTGCTAACTCAAGATCATGAGTAAGATATTTCTTCTCATACGGCTTTGACTGCCTTGAGGCATAGGCTATGACCTTACCTTGCTGCATGAGGATACAACCAAAACCTACTCTTGATGCATGGCAGTATACTACGAACCCATCTGAACCATATGGAAGAGATAAGATAGGAGATGAGGTGAGTCAAGTCTTTAATTCCTAAAAACTCTTCTCGTAAGGATCTGACAACTAAAACTTGACCTTCTTCTGAGTCAATCTGGACATGGGGGATGAAATAGAATAAAATACCTTAACAAACCACCTATAATAGCTATCCAAACCAAAGAAACTCCTAATATTTGATGGGCAGACAGGGCGAGGCTAGTTTCATACCACTTCAGTCTTTTGATGATCTACTCTAATACCATCACCAGAAATAATATGGACAAGGAATTCTACTGAACTTTGCCAAAACTCGCACTTAATGAATTTGGAAAATAGCTGGTGATCTCTGAGATTCTGAAGAACAATTCTGAGATGGTCTGAATAATCATGGTCTGCGCGAGAATAGACTAGGATATCATCTATGAAGACTATGACAAATATGTCCAAGTACTGCTTGAACACACGGTTCATCAAGTCCATGAAATTGGTTGGGGCATTCGTAAGACCAAAGAACATAATTAGAAATTCAAAGTGACCATACCGAGTATGGAAAAATGTCTTCGGGATGTCACATTCTCTAACTCTAAGCTGATGATCGCCTGATCTGAGGTCTATCTTGGAGAAATAATTGTCACCCTGAAGCTGGTCAACCAAATCATCTATTCTGGGAAGAGGATACTTGTTCTTGATCGTAACTTTGTTGAGTAGATGGTAATCAATACACATCCTGAGAGAACTCTCTTCCTTGAGCACAAATAAGACTGATACGCCCCATGGGGAAATGATGGGTATAATGAATCCCTAATCTAAGAGATCCTTCAACTAATCCTTTATTTCTTTGATTTATGTTGGTGCCATTGTGTATGGCAAAATAGAAATAGGCTGAGTATCTGGAATAAGGTCAATGCCAAAGTCTATTTCCTTTTCGAGAGGAATTCCTGGAAGATCTTTGAGAAAGACATCTGAATATTCGTTAACCACTAGGATTGACTCAAAGATAGGAGATTCGGAACCAGAGTCTTTAACTTGAATGAGATGATAAACGCATCCCTTAGAAATCATTTTTCTTGCCCAAAGGTAGGAAATAAGCTAACCGCTTATAAATGAAGGACTACCCTTTCACTCTAGGACAAGTTTATTCGGGAACTGAAATTGAACTATCCTATTTCTATAGTCGACTGTGGCATAGCAGGAATGAAAATCCATGCCGACAATGACAATAAAGTCAGTTATCTCTAACTCGACTAAATCTGCTGACGTGGCTTTCTAAAATATCATAATCGGGCAGTTCTTGTATACCCGCTAAGCTGTGATGGTTTTACCCACTGGGGTAGAGACTAAAAAGGGATCTGCTAAAACTTTGGGACTAATTCAAAAATCATCTACTATATAAGAAGTAACAAAAGACAAAGATGCACCTGGATCTAGCTAAGTGTAAACATGAACATGGAAAATCTATAACGTACAAGTAATGACATCAGGAGAATTTTCCTAATCCTGTCTGGTCTGAAAAATATAGAGTTTGTTTGGGCGTTGCCCACTAGCAGCATTGGAAATGGCACCCTGTAGATTTGGGAGACAGGACTGGGATGTGGAACGATTCTGCTGACCCTGTAGACTGAACTGCAGACACTCTAATACTGTGGCCTGGCTTTCCAAAACCAAAACAAACATCACTACCAGCTCTATAGGTACCCTTATGGTTCTTACTATAAGTCTGACACAGGGGATTAGTTCGGGCACTTCTGACACTGCCCTGAGACTTAGAGCCTGGTGCTCGATCTCTGTTGCCATCTCTAAATTTTTGCACTAGGGAACTGGCGGAGGAAGGAGCTGGAACTTCTATCTTAGGATGAAACTGCAAACGGTTTCCTCTTTCTAATTTGGGTTGAGCAAAACTGAAACTACCTGATCTTGCTCTCTTGTTCTGCCTCTCCCTAGTCCTAATCTTCTGCTCCTCTATTTGTTGAGCATGAGTCATGAGCCTGGATAAAGTCATATCACTGTTCAGTATTGAAGACCTACACTCATTTACCATGCTATCATTCACTCCTGACATAAACTTACTCATCTTATCCCTATTGTCTGCAACCACATGAGGGGCATATCTAGCTAACTAAGTAAATCTAAGAGAATGCTCTTTAACCATCTATTTCCCTGCCTGAGGTTGATGAACTCCAGAACTTTTTCCTCCCTCAACTCATAGGGAAAGAATCTGTCTAAGAAAGCCATGACAAATTTCTCCCACTCTATAGGACCTACACCATCTACCCTCTCAGACTTTCACTGTTTGTACCATGTATGAGAAACATTATGTAACTAGTATGCAGCCAACTCGGCACTCTAAACAAAAGTAACTCCCATGATGTCTATGACCTTCTGTACTTGGTCAATGAATTCTTGAGGGTCTTCATCAGACTTAGACCCGAAAAAAGATGAAGGGTTCATTTAGGTGAAGTCTCGAATCATAGCTACAACTTAGTTGGCCACTGGATTGGCCGGAATAACTAGTGGTCATTCATTTTGGGAGCCACAGACTAAGAATGTGGGGTGATTGCGGCCTTAAACTTTGCATGAGAAACATGTTCACCCAAAGGATCTTTGGGCTTAGGAGTGGGCTGGTTTCTTCTCTTTAGAGGCATATTCTGAATTAAGAGAAGAACGGATTAGACTGAGAGTTTAACTTGATATTATGCTCACTAGTACGATATGAATACTAAAAGAGGAGAAACTGTTCCTAAAACATCTCATAGCCGCTTGCACATAAATGTGATGCGCAACACACCCATGCACAAGACTCTACTAGATGCGGCTTTCAGAATTCCTAGGACTCTATTGAACCTTAGGCATTGATACCAAGTTTTTAACACCTCGATTTTCTAAACCGGAATGCTACACGATGCTTATGACCGTGAAGGACCACAAGCTAACCCATGAATAATATCTGTACCTGTACACTGTATAATATAATTGTAGAATGTGGAAAACATGAATAATAGGCTATAAAGTTCAACTGAAAAATATATATGATAAATAATAACATCGATATAGGGTAACAAATACCCAAAACAACTGAAAGCTGAATCTAAAATCAGAACTAAATCTGAAAGACTCTAAATACTATCTGAAATAAGGAGTTAAAGGAACATGTCTCTAACTAACTCCTTCTAGCAAAATTGAACTGAAATAATGAATTAAATAAAATAATGTCATCCTTGAATGGATAAGGACTCGCTGCAACTCTGTGACTAGAATACTACTGCTGATCTGGAACTCGTGTCTCTGAGCTTATGGGGTAACATAATGCAAATGCGCTAGTACGAGTGGGAGTACTATGTATACAAGTTAGGTAGGCTAAATGCAAAAAGGGTTTACATGCATGAACAATGCTAACTGACTGATATGAACGTAAGAGTACAAATATGTATACATAGTAACTAAAATTGTGAATACATAAATCTGGATCTGTACCCTAATACATGGTTTACTGTTATCTAACAACACTGCTACTGAAATTTTGATAACATGGATGACTCTATCTGACAATCCTGAATCTGATGGAACTACCTGAGTTCCATACTGTAACTGAATTGACTATAATTGACAGTCCTGGTATACTAAAATTTGAAGAACTATCTGAGTTATTTTACTAAGACTGGGACTAAAATTGTGGGAGATAGTTGCTTAACCGACATGCTCCAATAATGTATATAGCTAGGTTAGGTTCCAATCTCTGCCACAACTAGAAGGGTATCAATACCGCACCACAGGTAAGCTTAGTTGTGAGTGACCCTTAGCTGGTAGGTACTCGAATGAGAATAGTGGGAACCCTAAACTGATAGGTTAAGCCAACTCATCAACCCTAATCTGGCAGGTTGAGATGTCTCAACCTATGCTTGCTACGTAGTTCTTGAACACAAGGATGGCTACTAAGAATCACACCCTAAACTGTCACGTGAGTTCCCATCCTTGGATTCCTCAGTGCTAACTTCTACTCCCATCTGATAAGACTAAACATGGTTTAACTGGCTCTACATGGACTAAGTAACTAAATTCCGTTGACTGATAGAATAGTACTACTATCTTATATTTTATTGAGATCATGAGATGTCTGAGATTTTCTGAGTCACATGACTGACTGATTTCTATAGATTATGGCTTGACTGAGATTATCGTGATAACGTGAAATTGTTCTCGGCAGACAACTATATTTTTTGGGTACTATTACCCACAGGACTCGATGGAAGGAAACTAACACACATAACTGACTTTATCATAAAATAGAGTCGATAATTCACCATATCAGTAGTAAGGGATTTCACACTAAGCATAGTTCTCAACATCTTACGTATGGAAGGGAAATTCATACAACATGTGTATACTTGCATAGCTTCAATATCATGTTCAATCCATATCACAACAACGACGCATATCAATCATGTGGAATTCATGTGAAATCATAAAGTTTAGATCATCGACTTGTCATTTAAGCAGTGTTAAATCATGGGACATGAATTCTATCATCATAGGACTTTTACCAAAAACTTTGCATTCATTCTTTTAGCTTATGTTTGTTTTCATTAATTTATCCATTTTAAAACATATAAAGTTCATGGATTTGAACTAACAAACAAATATACTTCGTGAAAATACCTTCAGATATCATCTTGAAACTTAAACAACAATCATCAATATGTACATGGTCATATCAGAATAAGACAATCATAATATAATATTTAAAATCTGGCTATTGATCTCTATAAATAAAATGGATCCATTGATGAGCACTATTCACACCTTAGATGGAAGATTCTTGATGATTGATGGAGAAATTTGATTGAACTTGAATCCCTAATTGAAAACCCTAATGTGTTCTTGAGAGGATTTTAAGAGAAAGAGTACGTTTTAGTGAAATAAGGGCTTAATTCCGCGTTTATGGAATATATAGGGGTGGAAAGATAACCCAAATACCCCTCTAGATGCTTCATTTAATTTCTGTAAATATTACACGATTTGGGCCCCCAACACGATACGAAGATATCGCGTTGCCCCCGTTTGTGACCTGCAAAATCACTGCTATGTTGTGGAATCATGGAGAGACACTGGAAATTGACAAACATCATTTTGGCTTATGGCACGATGCGCCACTGACTGAAATGACACTACTGAAACTTTAAATCGCTATAACTTCTTCACCGGGTGTCCGGTTTAGGCAAATTTTGTATCGACAGAAAGTTTATTAAATTATCTACAATTTGGAGGGTATAAAACTGCAAAAGTACCATCTATAAACCAAGTTATGCTCATTCAAAGGTGACCTATGTGAAATCAAACACAAAAACTTCGTGGATTCAATAGTTCTTAGCTTGGCTTACTCTAAGTGACTCTTATGAACATGCTTAACATATCATAAGATCTATTATCACTAGGATACTTATCTTAATTCATGTACACCAATATGCATCACAGGATAGGAGGTTTCATGTTAAGGAACAACGGTTTATTTTCTCACTTAGAAATATATGGAGTGTTATACTATAGCACATCAACACCCTCAACTTAGAATGTTTGCATGTCCTTAGGAAACAAAAAAAAACAAATACGCTTATCTAGGAGAACTCTAAGTTATCTAAGGCAGATAATCAACACTTTAAGATTAAGAACATTACCCCCTCCTATTTTAACAATCCAAAATCGACTGTGTGTATATATGAAGAACAACAATGTTAAACAAGGGATTCAAGGTATGGCAATTACATTAGCAATAGAAAAATATTCATATATACAAGTTACATTGCCCATACACATAAGTAGCTAGCAATATAACCTATGTGTCCTCACAACAAAGAAGTCCCACTCATTCAAATGGAATAATGCATGTAAATGTAGTGATGGTCAAAATACACTCATGCTCAAAAAAGAAGTTCCACCAATACGTATCAAATACATTAGGCTTGCCCTAACTTTCTTTACCTTAGCTTTCAAAGAGTCAAGTTAGGATCACTATAGGTCTTTATTCGGCTTATAATGTATGATTGAGGGCTTGTGTGGGGCATATGGAAATATAAAGATACTAAGACTCCTTAGAACTATAGTTACTTTAGGGTCCATACTTTAACCAATTTGCTTTTATTCCACCCTTAGTTCTCCCTTTTAATTATTTTTTTTGCACATTCATCTTCCTTTTGTGTTACTATGAATTTGTTTTGGAATTGTTCCTCCTTGGACATTATGCACCTCAAATCAGGTAAATCACCAAAAAATGCCCACTTATGGTAGCCACCTACCAGTCATAGGTGGTACCTTAGGTCCATAGGTGGGCCTAAATTTTTGGCCTAATGTCTTTCTTTCTAGACTTTGTATTTTGATACTTACTTTGCTAATTATGAGGTTGTAAATGGTAGTTACAGCCTTGTAAGTAAGTTCAAAGGTTAAAATCAAGAAATTTTGAAAAAATCCTCAAAATTCCATTTTTTTTAGTTAATGGGTAACATACCAGCCTCAAGTGGAACTTATGACCTGCATCAAAAGATCGTGAAGTTCCTTTTCCTAGAATTTTCTGAATAAAAGACATTTTACCATATTCCAAATCATTCTGCATGCCTTTAAAGCTATAGAAAATGAAAAAACAAATGTGAATACTAAAATGGTTGTTTATATCCCACCTAGTGATTTATTTAACATTGCAACACAATGTGGCTATGTTGGTCATACAGACTTCACTAACTAGCCCATAGGTTACCTCCCATGCAACGCTTGATTTAACATCGCGGCAAGAAGTGGGTACCTTGACAACTCATAATTCATCAAGGTAAACAAAGTAATAATATCTAGAATCATCAATACAATGGATAACCGAAAACACCCTCATATTGGTAGGATGCTTCATAGTTCTTCAAATGTTGAAGGGGACTTCTTCATTATTGACTCTGAACTTGAGATCCCCCTTTTACATACAAACCTTTCTCTGACTATGGTAATGAATGATTTTTCTAATATGATGGGCATCTCAAAGTCAACCTCACAATCCAAAATGACAAAGTTAATAGGAAAAATAAAGTTATCAATTTTCAACAACACATCAAATAAAATGGTGGCAAATTTTTATGTTATGCGGTCTACCATCAATAATTTCTTAGTAGTCAACTATGGAGGGCTTAAGCCCAATTGCTTAAATACAGCTAGCGACATAAAATCTATATTGGCTCCTAAGTCCCATAATGCTCTGGTGAATCTCGATGTCCATAAAGTGCATGGGAACGTAAATGCGCTGAGATCACCTTTTTTCTAGGCCAGAGACTTAGAAGAGATTGCATTACCATAATGCAATTGACTGACATCCTCAAAACTAGCTACTCACTTTAGTTTTACCAATTCTTTCATAAGCCTGCATACCCAGGCATTTGTTCCAAAACCTTAAGGAGAGGGATGTTCAAACTCATATCTTTTAGCATCTCAATGAATCTTTTAAAATTTCCATCCTATTTTTTTCTTTAGTCTTTGAGAAAAAGGTGGGGGCGTTCGTAGAATTTAATTCACTATGGGCTCATTAACCTTTCCCTTACCCTTATCCTCACTAGCACTAACAAAAATAAATATCAACATTACTGGCTCTATGGAAGGTGTCTTATCAACCACAATACTATCATTCTTTGGAGCATCCACAGTAGCAAATGAGGTGTCAACAGTACACTTACCACTCCAAGTGGTAATAGAGAGACAATGATTATCATTCTTTGGATTCTGGACTTTGTTGCTCAAAAAAGAACCCAGCTGACTCTGATTTCAAGTAGAAGACATCTACCCAAACTCCATCTCTAACTACTTGATTGGAGTCCTCATGAGAGTTAACCTTTTGTATCAGACCTGTGATATCAGCCTTAATATTCGTAAGGCATGTCTCCTAATTTTCTTGTTTTTCATCAATTTGAACAAAAATATCTCCATTTTCAATTCACTATCTTGACTTCCCAGTGTAAAATACTTATCTACCTTCTCCTTGTATTCGCCATTTCTCGTCCGATCACCATAAAACTCCCTACTACTATCTCTGTATCTATCTCCACAATAGTTTTAACTTTAGTTTTCTTGACTTTTATCTTGAAAACTCTCTAATTCATGATCAACATATTTGCCTCCTCTTCCAAGTTAGACTCATAAGCCCTAAAGGTTGAACCTAATGAACCTATCGTGTTTACTTACTCAAAATTCACTATTCTAAACTACTTTGTTAAGAAGCCAATATTAGTCCTCAGTTGTGAAATCTCTTATGCCATAAAATCATACACATCTCAATCATTGCCAAAAACCCCAAGGGCATAAGTGTCAGCACTCCTCTCAGCCTACTGAGTATGCCACCCTCAGTTAGTCAGAAAGATCTAGTCTAGAACCTCAAAAGGTGATTTCTAGCATAATCTAATGAACACATCTCCAATGATTGTGTTTTCCATCGAGAAATGATAGTTAGGACTCTATAGATTATCTTCAGTAAGATCATCCCTAAAGTAAGAGGATTGGTTACCATGCTTAATTTTTTTTTAAACCTGAACCAAGCCTCATAAATTGACTCTGAATATAGCTGCTTGAAGTTATATATCTTATCTTTTAACTATAATTTTCTAGATGGATTAATTACCATCTAATCTCATTTAAAGTGGTAATATATCCTCTTGTAAGTTTTCTAACCATAAAGAAACTTCTCCAGTCAACAAATATAGAAAAAACCTTAATCTGAGTGCCACCTCGCTACCCCCAGAATAGTATAAAAAGTATGGATCCCAAAAACATTAGAACGATGTATATTTTCATCATCTATAGTCAAGCAAAAAAATAGACCTTTCCAATTCAAAAGTTGGATCATGGGACTGGTTATGTCAAATTTCAGCTTGGGAGAGAGAAGAAGGAATAATAGATCCTATCTATACTGGTTCAATGTAATACTAGAATGTTGGGATCACTTGGTCCTAACCAACTTGAATTCTATCTCAATTACCATTGAGTGTTGCTCAATGGTGAATTACTGATCTTAGTCTGGCTAGCTCTACCTATTGATCTAGCCGGGCCTCTTCGTCCTTTATCTAGTTGATAGCTACATCTAAAAACAAATACTACATCTATCTACAAATAATATTTTGAGAATCAACTAAAGCAGGGGGAGGTAATATATTAGGATCATCCTGAACCACTTTGAGATGGCCTACACGTATTGGTTTCATTATCATATGATAGGATGTAAGAGTATCTCTAGGTTAGTATTCAATGGGAGTAAGGGATTTTCTTGACTTATGGTGTAAGGCGTACATCGATGTATACCCAACAAAGCATAAAAAAAATAAAATCCAAAAATATCAGCAATTTCACTCAACAACTCAACACTGTATTCCCCAGTAACAGTACATAAATTTAGATAAACTCCCAAACTACACTTCTAATCTAGAGATAAAAAGTTCATTGTCAAGTAGAGTAACCCAAATTGAGTTGGGTCAAACCCATAGAGAATACATAGACTTGTCTCTCTAATTTACTTGAATCAATAGGAAGTGTGAAAATAAATGGGGGGTTTGTAGTAGGAATCTCAAACAAGTTACAGAACTAAACTTTGGTTGTAATCAGTTAGGTACAAATACCAAGATTATGTTTCCCCTAAGTTTTCAACTCAGTAGTCATTATACTTTATTAAAAAAACCTAGTATCAAGCATGCAGAATCTGACAAGTTATATACCATCAAATATCTTATGGACTCATTGACAGCTTTTATCCTTTACCTTTTAAGTCTTAGAACATCGCATTACTATCCCTTATCCTAGATCCCAGTTAATGATTACCTTTTGAGTCTCAAGTTATTAGAAGATATATAATTGTCTTACATAAATGAGACTAACTAGACAAGATCAATAATTAATCTTTAAATTACTATTATGATTATATTATACTAGTCACTATACCTCATGTAAAGTAAGTAGTGATATGCTGGGCAGGATCTTACCATTTGCAACTGCTAATAAATCTATTAAACTAAAAATAATACTATATATGCAAGAATACTGGTTCAGAACAACTTAGCAGTCCCTACTATGCTAATATACCAAATTTCCCCCAACCGTAGCTAAGGGCTTTAGCCTCTCATGCTTGAGAAATAATCAATGAAATTCATAATGAGAAACATTAAACAATATCACAATGATCAAAAATTAAAACCCAAAGTCAGCAACAGAATTATCAACCAAAATCAATAACAAATTCCATGATCAAAATCAAATCCTAGAATCAAATATCTGTTTGCAAGTGTTAAGAGTAGGTAAACTAAGTAAAAAACATCAAAAAGGTATTAATAAGATATAATAAAAATTCAAAATTAAAACAAGATGGTTATAGCTTTTCTTTATGCTCGATGTTTGGTTGAGTGGGGATTCTTGACTTATTTGTATTATTTTCATGATACTAGTATTACTTCACCCCCTTTTTAGATTATATACATATAGTCCGTGAGTTCATTGATGTTTTTCCTAATGATTTGACTTGTATGCCTTTGGATTGTAATATTGACTTTTCTATTGATGTTAATGCATGCACCAAGCCCATTTATATTCCTTCTTGTATGACGGCCTCAGTAGAGTAGAAGGAATTAAAGGATCAATTGTAGGAGTTATTAGATAAGGGATTTATCCGACCAAGTGTATCACATTGGGATGTTCCTGTGTTGTTTGTGAAAAAAATGGGTCTATCCATATGTATATTGCTAATTGATAGTTAAACAGGGCAATGGTTAAGAATAAATATCCTCTTTATCATATTGATGATTTGTTTGATTAATTTTAGGGTACTTCGGTGCTTTCAAAATTGATTTGAGGTTTGCATCTCACCAGTTGAAGATTAGAGCTTCAGTTATTCTAAAGATGGATTTTGGACTTGGTACTATTATTATGAGTTCTTAGTCATGTCTTTTGGGTTTACCAATGCCCCAGACGCATTCATAGAGTTGATGAATTAGGTATTTTGATTGTATCTCGACTCTTTTGTCAATGTATTGAAAGATGATATCGTTGTTTACTCCAAGAATGAAGCTAACCATGATGAGCAATAGGAGATTGTGCTCCAGAGTTTGAGGTGTGAGAAGTTTCATGCTAAGTTCTCTAAGTGAGAGTTTTGGTTATAATCTTATTTTCTTAGGTTATGTGGTGACCAAGTATGGCTTTATGGTCAACCCATAAAAGGATACAACAGTTAGTTATTGGTCTAGGCCTGCTTCTCCTATCAAGATTTATAGTTTTATTGGTTTGGCAGGTTACTACCAGTGTTTTATTGAGGTTCTTTCATCTGTTACAAATCTATTGACCAAATTGATCCAAAATAAGATTTCTTTTAGTGGTTCGATACTTCTGAGGTGAGCTTTTAAAAGCTCAAGGATATGTTAACATCAGCTCATATCTTGACTTTTCGCAAAGATGGTATGTGTTTTATAATCTTTTATGAAACTTCTGGTGTTGGTTTAGGTGTTATGTTGATACAGAAGGGGAAGGATATTTTGTATATTTCTTATCAGTTGAATCTGCATGAGAGAAATTACCCTACCAATGATTTGGAGTTGTACACGGTTCTTCTTGCTTTGAAGTTATAGAGGCTCTACTTTCATGGAGTCCGTTATGAGATTTTCGTAGATCATCCTAGCCTTTAATATTTCTATACTTAGAGATATCTAAATATGAGGCAACATCATTGGCTTGAGTTGCTTAAGCGTTATCACTTGACCATTATTCAGGCAAGGCTAATATAGTTGTGGATGCCTTGAGCCAATAGTCAACTAGCATAGGTAACTTGGTGCATCTTTGGACTTAGGAGAGACCTCTAGCCTTAAAGGTTAGTTGTTTGGCTAACCAAATGGTTAGGCTTAATATTTTGACACCATTGTATGTTTTACTATTGTGTAGACTGGGTATTCCTTGATAGAGTGTATCCAGGCTCATCAATTTAAGGATTTTAGATTAAGAGTGATTCAGGATAAGTTGTTGGTTGGTAAGGCTAAGGAAGCCTTACTTGACTTAGATAGTGTTTGAGGATTTCTAGCTGAGTTTATAGGCCTAGAGTAGGTGATTGGATTAGATTGATTTTGGAGGAGGCAAATTGTTTCAGTATTCCATCTATCTAGGAGTGACCAAGATGTATCATGATTTGAGGCATCATTACCAGTGTGGTGCTATGTGGAAGGATGTAATAGATTTTGTAGCTTGGTAACTGTGTTTCCAGTTGGTGAAGGCTGAGAATTTTAGACCTGGTGGTTTGCTTCAGAGGTTATCTATTCTTAATTGAGAATGGGACAGTTCTTTATGAACTTCCTGAATAATAGTGTTTGGGTCATTATGGATTGATTGATCAAATCTACTTATTTCATTCTAGTTCAGGTTTCTTTTTATGCTGAGATGTTAACCCATAGCTGTATTTATGAGATAGTCTATCTTTATGGTGTGCCAGTATCTGTCATCTTAGATAGAGGCTTGGTGTTCACAACTTACTTTTGGAAGACTTTTTAGGAGGAGTTACGTACCTGGGTTAATCTTAGTACAACTTTTAACCCAGACCGACAGTCAGTCTGAGCGGACTATTCAGGTTTTGGGCAATTTACTCCATACTTGTATGATGGAATTTGGTGGTTAGTGGGACCAGCATCTAACATTGCTGGTGTTCGAGTATATTAATAGCTACCATCCAAGTATTGAACTGGTTTCTTTTGAGGCTTTATATGGTAGACATTGTCGCTCTCTAGTTGGTTTGTGTAAGATTTTTGAGAATAAACCTCGAGTATAGAATTGCTTCATGAATCTTTGGATAGAGTTTGGGTTATTCAGGATAGACTTTGAGTAGCTTAGAGTAGACAGAAGTACTATGCAGATTTTAGACTTCATGCCTTGAGATTTAGTATTGGTGAACGATTTTTTGTTCGTGTTACCCATGAAGGGTATGATTAGGTGATACGACAGTATTCTATGATGATGAGACCTAACACATACTAAAGAAACAACAAAATTAACAAATGGAAAGTAGAAGGATTAAAAGGATAGATGATACAAAGATAGAGATAAGAATATAACAAACGAGCAACCAAAGGGTGTGTAAAGTTCAAAGACCTCACTTATTGATTACCTATGAGCACCTAGCTCTTACGTTGACCGATAGAAGGATCAGATCTCCCTTACAACCACCGTTTCTAAAAAAGGTTCAACATTGGCTTTTCCAAGAACTCAACACTCCCAATGTAGTTTTCATGAATTCATCATCATCATTAAGCAAAAACTAACTAATGAAATATCTAAGGCACTTATTTATTGTAGTTGCCTTTACACGACTAACCTATTACAAAAATAGTCCAAAAGTGGCTATTTTAGAAATAACCCACAAGGTCTCTCTTTATTCCTTGCGCCATAGCTTTCCTCTGCTCCAAGTTATCTTCCAAAAATGGCATTTCAAGCACATTTTTTGATCCTTAAGATGATCTAGGATTAGACCTCTTTATGTTGGACTCGAGTTTCGTAAGAAAAAACATTGATGCCCATTTGACCTGTATCATTTTCCCCTACTTGAAAAGGATTCAACCTCGAATCCAAATCTTACGAAGCCAAAAGAAGGAAAAAAATAACATGATATCCTTGTGGTATGAGGGTTAGAGTTAGCACAATCAATCATACCATCTTGCCAATGTTGCACGCACTTATGATATAATCAAGGATCCTTAAACATTAGAAACTCATTGAAAAGTTCACAAAGGATTTGGGTAAGAAAATCATCAGTAGATAAGAAAACTACAAAGGTCCTAATGGCATCAAATAAACTAAAAGGTAGAACTATCTTCACCTTATGATCCATAAGACACAACTGTTTCATTATCTCTTCAAGTGACCACACCAAGGGTTGCAGAGCCTCTATTGGTTCTAAAGTTCACTAGATCCATATAGCAATGCCACTTAAACAAGCGGACAAACCACAATTTTCCTACCTCTACATAAAATACATACAAGACTAGCATGGATATCATCATAGAAAAAGAGGTAGTATAGAAAGGAATCAAGTGTAAAACTTCATTCAAGGTGCTATTATCTTTGAAAATGCCATTTGGCTTAAAATACTTAGCATATGACGGACACAAGGACGGAGTCAGGACACTTTAGCCCATAGGACTTCTTCCTTTCAACCAAATAATCAACTTGGCAGCTATAAGTTGGGAGTTACACAATTTAAGAACAAGTGTGTCAAGAAAGGATGCAAGTTTATAAGCAATACCCAAAAGAGATAATGAAATATTTGCCCTTGGGTTCTCAAGAATGATACTACTTTTGAAAAGGAGCATCAATTCCACTCAAGTATTGAGGAAGGGTGTCACATGAATGTAATTCATCCAAAGTAGTTTCCAGAGAAGACTCGATTCATAACCTACAAGTAGTGGAACCTTGGTTAAGAGTGGAAAACACAATGGTGAACTATCTTAGAGTTTTTCACTACCCTCCTTCTTTACAAATCTCTCATCTTTATTGGAGATCTTTCCATTACACAATGTTAGTCCATCAAGAGGATCATAAATCCTAAAGAAAGACTTTCCATCAAAGGGAAGGATACAGACATCCTCAAATTTTTATTGTCACTAAGACCAAATAACAAGTTGGGTGTGCCAAAATCACCATATCTAAATTTGGCACTGGGGTCAAATGGATAGAGTGGCCATAGACACAGGTCTAGACAATACTTTTTTTCCTAATAGGCTTCACCGAAACTAAAAGATATACTCTCCACATTAGCATAAGTATCATCAAGAAAAATGGAGAGTAGATAAAGTTATCACTCAAGTCAATTTCAACTAACATGTCCTCATATATGTACACACTCGATTCAAGATCATCGCCATGAGTATTCTCAACAATAGGGTCACAAAAAGTAGAAGAAGAAGTGATTTCTTAAAAATTGACACTTTCTCCTTAAATGGAAGAATCCTCTAGTAGACATATACAACCAATAACTTAAAACTAATATTGCTTAAGTCTTCACAAGAAGAAAGAAATTCATCCTCATCATTATTAAACAAAGTTGGGGTGTTGTACAAAGGATCACAACCACAAGCATTTTCATAGGAAGAGACATTTATTGGGTTTCTCAAATATTTAAGAAAATCAAAATAATCATTACCCAATTGATTATTCCTTTACAAGACTTCACGTTGCTTTCCCTTAAGAGTACTCTCATCTTACAAGAAGATATTTCCATCTTTAGGAGGAATGTTGTCACACCATAATGGGTTGTCATATAATATATAGCCCTCAAGATGAGATACATCACCAATTCTATCCACACCACTAGGTAATTCATTAGGAATGATTTCTTCATCTTCAAACAAGATATTTTTCTTAAAGGGAGAAGATTTTACCTATGAAGAGGATATAGAAAATGCAAGTTCACTCTTTAAAATACAATTATCAAGCATAAAAGATGTTTCAAACATATGATTATCCCCATGATCTAAACTAACATAGAGATCTTCACTAGAGGACATGCTCAAAGGGCAAGTCCTATTCACTTGATCAATATTTTCAATAATATCACTCACTTGAGGTTCATTAGTCACATCACACACATTTTGAAGTTGTGGTAAAGTTTTGTATATAAGTGGATTAATATTATTTTCACAAAATGATGTACTATCATTTAACATAATATCTTCAACACTAGGTGGACACAAATTGATCTTACAAGAAGAGTCAATTCAGTCATCAATAGGATCAACTAGAGTATCCATACTCACCATATGTACATCATCATTAAGAGGTAAATAATCATTAGACTCACATATAGGTAAGATGCTACTCAAATTCAATGGGCTACTAGTAACACAATCATCATTATCATGCACAAATGTGTAAGAGTTAGCTATTTTACCTTGATGTTCTTGAGCATATTATTCTTCACCTTTGTGGGAAGGTCCTCCAAAAGCTTTGGAAGCATCTAAGAATACCCTTGTTAAATCTTTAAAAGGAATCTTTTATTTTGACACTTGTTCTCATCCGCTTGCCATGTTGGTACCTACACAAATATCCTTTTTAAAAGAAGGACAAATAATGTTAGCTCTGATTGGTTGCAACCCCCTCACTTCACTCCTCACAACCTATACTCTTTTCTATCTTAGGTTTCCCCCTTGCACTCTCTTACTTCTCTCAATCTTTTGTCTCTTATGTTTACTAGGCATGGAGTAAGTGGGCATCTTTTCTTCAGATTTGGGAAGAGTAGATGGAAAGAGATGCTTTCCTCATTAGTATAAATAATCTTAGGATAATTTTGAACATTTGGAACTCTATGCCTTGGAAACCAGTTGGCACCTAAGCATAGTTGTCTGTATTCTAATGGGAAGATGTTACACCAAACCTTTACATAATATCTATTTCAGGTAAAGGAAATATTCACTCTCTTGGAAACCCTATAGCCATCTAAGTAATATGGGAAGGATAAGGATTTTAAATGTATCCTTAGATAGTCAACTATAGAAGAGGTGATGTAATTTTCATGACACCAATCTTGAACAATAAGAAGACATCTCGAAACTCCACTAATCTCTGTCCATCTCGAACAAATTTGTCTTCTTAGATCTTTATTATAAAGCTTTATTTAACCCCTCAATACATATATTGACCTCAATAACTTATTCAAGGCACCCCATGATTGAGTGGACTCTTTGTAACTATACACCATCCTAAGGTCAGTATACCTTGAATGTACTTAAGGGTATATGTATCTTGTTTGGCTCTAATCATAACATAATCGTCAAATGTCCTTTCGTATTGCCAATCCTAATCAAGGTAGACTTCAAGATCCTATTCTCCTTTAAAGATAGATAGAGTAGGAAGACAATGGCTCTTACTATACCCTTTATTTCTACCTTGGTTCTTGCTTCCACATATTTGGGACCTATAGTAAGAAGAACAAGATGTGGTATTTCTATGCTTTAGATATGCACATTCCTTTGGTCCTATGGAGCAATATCTATACTAGTTAGTACAACCATTCACACTACTTCGAATTTGATAAGAAATACTGCAAGGTAAGGAATATGAATATCCATACTCCATATGTGAACTCTTACAATAACTCTTATAAGGTTCATAGGAGAGAAGGTTATACTTTACATTTCCTTAACATTCAAAGTAGGGAGTATAAGACTCCTTACTTTCTGCATCTTCTTCATAAGTTCCATCACAAGGCTCTTTATCATTTCCCTATTCACTATATTAATTAGGTTCATCATTCATATTATATTCTCCTTTAAAATAATGGCCCTCATTCTCATCCATATATTGATCATGACTCTATTCATATGCCCGTATTCTCTATCATCTTTATAGCCATAATGTTTTTCACTATAGTCATACACTCCTATGTCATAGTCATAATTATCCAAGGCTATCAAACACATATTACCCTTATATACCATTGTACCTAAAAAATGCAATAACATTATTAGTAGTAAATCACCTCACCAATACTTATATGAACTCACCTTTCTGATCCTTACAATTGGAGCGATGAATGCTGAAAGTTGCTTATACTCCGATGGAAAATAAGGTGTCAGCCTCTACTTGAGAGTGGAGTGGATTATTTTTTGAAAGACTCAAGGAAATAAAATCTATTTATGAACTTGAATCAAAAATCTACAACAAAAAAAAATAGAAAATCTCAAAAGAAATAGGATGATGAAAGAATTCGAACTCATGAACTAATCGATCAACTTAGTAAATGAATTACCAGTTGATTATTGGTTTAAAAATGAAAATAAGAAATTAGGATTCAAAAATGAAACTAAATAGTAAAACCTTGAGCAATGGAGTTTTCAAAGTGTTGAGGTGTGTTTTAGAACTTGGATTGATGTTGGAGAAGTGTTGGTATGCATTTGTGGTATGTTGAGGATGGTTTGTGTTCAAATTGAGGTGTTCTGTCTTTAGGCTGTGTTGGGGGAGCTGCTGCAGCATGTGGGCATAACTTTGATGTATTGGTTCCTTTTCTCACTGTTTTGGGGTGCTTCTGACCTGCTGGAGCAGACTAAGCGTACCATAGGCGCAGGTGTAGGTCACCTTTCCCCTCTTAAAATGGCCTTTTCCCCTCTAAATGGTCCCCCCCTTCATACTTTTCCTTGGGATACACTTGGAATCTTCTTGGAATCTTTAGGACACACACTTTTTTTGCCGATTTTATTTTTTCTTTTCAATCAAACAATAACTATTGATGTAGATCCAACTTGAAGATTTGAATGTCTTCAAGAACACCAAGAACACTAACTTCTTATCAAGGGCTCAAAATGAATTGAAATTTTGAAAGTAAGCACTTTTCAATGATCTAAACTCATTCCAAACTTACTTTTTCCCAAATTCTTTACCCAACTCTTCAAATCTTGTGACCAACTTCAAAATGTTCAATCATAGCTTCCAACAAGGATAGAACACTAAAATAAGCTCCAATTTGGCTCCAATTTGATTTATAGATTCGTATAGTGTTAGACAACAAAAATATAACACTATAAAAATGATAAAAACACAAAATCAATATATCAAAATTTGACCTAAGAACCAAAACGTGAATAGTGACTTTTTGGGGATTTTTGACTTTTGGAACAACTTTTTTTGTTGATTTTAAATATAAAAAACCCAAGATTGATTTCATTGGAATGAAATCAAGATCATATCTGATATAAAATAATATGAAACTATTCTACCACGATGACAATAAATGTAAACACTAAAGAAACTACAAAATTAACAAATGGAAAGTGAAAGGATAAATAATAGAAAGATAGACACAAGAAGATAAAAAAGGGGAAACCAAAAGTTGAATCAAACCAAAAAACCTCCTTATTGATTACCTATGAGAACCTAGCTCTTACATTGACTGAAAGGGAGATCAGTTCTCCCTTACAACCACTATTTCTAAACAATGTTCAACGTTGGCTTTTCCAAGTACTCAACACTCCCAATCAAGTTTTCATGAATTCATTATCATCATTAAAGAAAAACTAACTAATTAAATGTATAAGGAAAATATTTATAGTATTTTTATTTGCACAACTAGCCTATTACCAAAATAGTCTAAAAGTGGTTGTTTCAGAGATAACCAACAAGGGCTCTCTTTATTCTTTGGGCCATGGCTTTCCGCAGCTCCAAGCTATCTTTCAAACATGACATTGCTTGATTAGGAACTCTAAGAAGGGAATCCAAGCAAATTCTTTGATCCTTAGGGTGATCAAGGTTTAGACCTTCTTATGTTGGCCTCGAGTTATGTGATCAAAATCACTGATACCTATTTAACTTGTATCATCAAGTTGGGAAAGAGGGGAAAGCTTAGCCCCAGGTATATTGAACCTTTAACATTCTTTGAATAATTGGGAAAGTGGATTATGTGTTAGAATTTCCCCCACATTTATTTAATTTTCATTCGATTCTTTATGCTTCTATGCTTCATAAGTACATTTTGGATGACTATCATGTCATTTATTGGTATTTAGTCTAATTAGTTGAGTGATTGTCTTTTGTTGGGTAGACTATCTTCATTTTAACTAGGGATGTAAGACACCTGCATTCAAGAGATATCCCAATTTTTAAGGTCTAGTGGAGACATCGACTTGTAGATAACTCTACTTGGGAGGTCGAGTCTAATTGCATGGTAGTTATCATAAGTTTTTCACTGATTTAGGTATTTCTCTTGCCTCTAGTCTGAGGATGAACTAAATTCTTAGTGGTGGATGATGTAATGACCTAATTTTTTAGTTATTTCTGTTAATTATTCATTTCATTATGATTTAACCATTTTACCCCTCCTTGTAATTGGATTATGGTATTTTTTAGTGTAGGGATGATTGGCAAAGTTCTCAATGAATTTTCATAAGATATGTGCGAGATTGTGTTTTTTTGTGGTTATAGAAGCCTTATAATTGACATCAATCAACATTTATTGATCTATGCAGTAGATGGAAAAATGAACTATGGAAACATATCCAAAATGTTGATTTTAGGTTGGTAACATAGTAGGTGTGATTTTATAACTTTTATAGATCATTTTGATCCTCGATTTGGAAAGTTGTGAAATTAGATTTCGAGGGTCAAATTTGTGAAAAAAATATTTTTTTCAAAAGTCTGATATTGCCTTTAATTTTGGAGCATCAAATTTAGTCTAGAAGTATATTTTATTTGTGTTCTCAATATTCCAAATGAGTCTCGAGGGATCCGCAGAGAATATTCTCTAAGTCTCCAGCTGGTGCACCACTCAGTCGGTGCACTGATTAAGCAACATTTTGGTTACTTAAGTGACTCGGATTGATAGCCAAAGTTTCACCTTAGCAACACTAGTATTGCCTAAGCACTTGACTTTTAAGAGGCACCCTGGTCGCTTGCGCGATACTCGTGTAAGGACGGGCATCGTATAAGCAACAGCTCGTCTCTTAGGCGATACCTAGTTAATATAAAATCCTCATTTAAATAATTTTTCACCATTTTTGAGACTTGGAGCTTAAGGTTCTGAGCTTTTTAACTATTTATTCTATTTTCTGATTGGGTAAGCTCCAAACTCCCATTTCATTTACTTTTCTTTGATTTTTATCAATTAAATCTTGTTAAAATATGGATTAAAAAGGTGAATTGGGAATTTTATCCCGGAAGGCCTAAATTAGTAATTTCTCCATTTAAACTCCAATTTTAAATCATCTTTATTTGGGTTTTCTTCAATAAGTCACTTTAATCATGCGAAATATACTTCCAAACTAAATTTTTGTTTTACCTTTCTCTGTTAAAAATCCATTTTGAGGGTCCATTTTGACATCAATCCAAAAATAGGCAATATGGGTATCGTTGGTTTTCTTTTGACGGGTAGATTCTGTATTTTTCTATTTTAGTTTGTTTTGGGTTCATTTGTAAGGTGAAAGCTAGGTGTTAAAGGCTTGTTTGTACTAATTTACAACATTTGAGGTAGGTTATGGCTTAGCTTCCTCTAGATTGGGATAGGTAGTAAATATTATTATAAAATCACATTACAGGTGTACGAAAAAAGTCATGAAAATGAAATTAATATTGTCTTGTGCCTTTGTAGGGCCTATGTTGTGTTATATTATGGTTTTGAGGCACTATGTGCTACCTGCAACCGTGTGGGGTCTTATATGATATTATTGGACTTACGTATTTATATTTGGTTATATATGTTCTGATTAGAAGTCTAAATTGGAATTTATGTGGTATCAATGGCAATTTTTGTGTATTTCACTCTATTGGCATAAGATTACATTCCATTCTTGGATTGTTAGCATATAGAGTAGATTTGGTTCACATGGTTAGTATATTGGTGGGCTTTGGAAATTCTCATTCTAATTGGCTGTGAGCATTGCATCATCATATTATATACACTTATGAAACATTAGTACCACTGTGGAAATACTAGAAGCACTAGTTTGCGACATCTTTATAGACCCTCACCGATGAAAGTGCTTGAGAGAAGTCATGGATATTTGAATTGGATATTGGATTATATATGGACTAACGAACCCCCTCCCCCCCATGGTTCCAACCTTAGGAGAACATCTCGGTAGGTGTATATGGAAGTTGTATGACAACCTCAAGCATCATATTACCATTATTTTTATTGTATCTCATATGGTGTGCTCATTCTGTGTTTTATTACTATCCTTGATATGATATATGCCTATTTGTACTTCATTCTTATACTTGTATTTGGTATTCGTGTTTATCTATGCTTCTTTATCATATTAGTATATGATATATGTGTATATTGTAGAACTGTTAGTGGAGACAGTGTGAGCTACGACTTGAAATATTTTCTAATTACTGGAGACGTTCCCATAGTATGCATTTTATATGCCTTATTTTCTACTTTGCTCAATCTTCCTACGATTCCTTTTAAGTATAAATGGACCATAATCACCCCTACTATTCCCTTTTGATGTTGATCCAGGGAGAATTGTACCATACGATAGCTAATTTATGTGGTATCTAGAGTCTATTCAAGGTAGCGGTTGATCTGTGCTTCCGAACTTAACCTACTACCTCTTTTTATCTATTTCATATCTTTTTTTTGTATTCGGAGCCTGATTGTGATCCATTTTGGACAATCATTGTTTCTTTTGACATTCGAGATATATTTAGTAGCTCTACATTATGACTCCATGTTTTGGCATATTGTATGGTATCTTTGGTTATGTATTCCCGTTTTCACTATATATGTGTGGTTCGAATTCACTCTATGAGTTAGCCTTGTCATATCAGTTTGAGTGATAAGCTTACTTGTTAAGGCTTGTCGTGTCAAGTGTCATCATGACCTTTGGTTTTTCAATCGTGATACTTATTTTTAGATATATGACTTCACACTAAAATATTGGGGAGAATAAAGTCAGATCAGATGATCTAAACAAAAACCACCTTAATTGCCACAAAGCAAAAACTCACCACAACCCTCATACAATTGGGACAACTCGAAGATAAAAATTATAAGATTTTGTACAAATATGTGAACACTAGGTCCGTAGCCAGGTCAAAACCATAGTGAACAAATAATTTTATACATATAGATAACTGGACTTGAAGGTGGTTATATTCTCAGGAGTAAAAATATCACAAAGATAGCCCCAATGATAATATTCTTGAATAGTGGAAAGAATGGAAGGTGTAATGAGAGAATGATAGTACAAAATCATCTTCTCACAATAAATCTCATGCATAGGGCTCCTCTAAAAGAATCACATGCAATTGTTTAAAACAATGGAAGAATGATAATAACTGCAATCATAAGATCACCATTATTTGTGAGGGGTTACACCCTAGAAAAAGAATCATGAGCAACCAAAGAAGGGGAAGTAGGAGGTCAAATAGATGATTTAGCTAGTTTTTTTACCTGGGAAAGGGAATGAAAAAGGATAAAATATATTTAAATGGTCTAAAAACTAGATGAAGGAAAATAATATAGAGAAAATTTTTTGTGCTTTTAAAAATCAGGGTAGAACAAAAGGAAATGGAAAAATAGATTTTATCTGAATTATGGATCATCATTGAAAATTCATTAAAAACTTGAACCATCCTTAAGAGTTAATCATACATAGACACATCTCTAGAAAAATACATGAACAAATGACTTGTGTCAGAGGTATTCAATGCAAATGATGCTTAAGCTTCTTCTACTAAAAGATATTGATCAAAGGAATAATAGGGACTCAGTATCGGATAAGAATGGAAAGAAAATTAATCACATTCCCAAATAAAAGGGAATTTGAGTCTGTAAAACATAATGGCTATCGATATATGATAAGATAGGGAATGATGGATATATAAAATCATGACATGTGGAGAGATTTAAGCATAGCTCAATGCATAGCTAGATAAGACATAATGTTAAATCATATAGACGTAGGAAGGCAACCGTGTTACACTAGATTGCAATAGTATAACATCCACTATGTATAATATGTTGTATCAAAGGTAAGGACATCCTAAGGATAACTCAACGAGCCAACTGATCTGAGGTGAATTTATACACCTCAGTGTTGTCATCCGACTCTATTTATCCTTATTTTGAGGACAATTCATGTTCTTAATGTAATGTCAATGGTATAAATTTGCATATAAGTGATAAATTACTTTATTACATTGTTTATGATTTTTTTCCTAACAAGTTTGTACCTAAATTGGCCACTTAGAGTGAAAATGAGAAAACGAGTGTTACTAGCTTGAGCTAGGTATTATTCTAGTTGATCTCGATGAACTCTATTATGTGTGATGATTTAGTTATGGTATGGTTGTGTAATTATGTGTGTAAAAACTTGATTATAAAGTTTAATGTTTAATTCAATCAAGATAAGTGTCAAAACACTAAGTTAAAGATTAAAAGGGCGAAACTAGTTCTTAGCATAAGTTTTTAGTTCACCGTCATAGATGTTGTGTAGTTTTGATCTATAATACGTGGTTTTTGATGCTATATTATGCATGGTTATTTGATGATGATGATATATGGATTATACAAAAGGTATCAATCAAGTGACAACAACACCACAAGGCTTAGAATGGACCTTTGGAGTTCACTAGTGTATCGCGGGGCTTAGCCACTGCTATGGGGCACGTGCAACACATAGGAAGATTCCTAATAGACCCAAAAAAGTGTATCTCTATGAATAGGGCATGTGACACACCATAGGTACTGCAATAAAGGGCACGACATGGACCCTAGTCTAATTTTGGTAGTTTTATCCTCCTATAAATGGGTCACTTGAACTAGATGTTAATACACCTTGGACAACTTTTAAACTTCAAGGGAGGATGGAAAATACTTCAATTAGGGTTTTTATTCCTTTACTCTAGTTTGTTTATGGATTTTAACATGATTTGTACCTTTTCGATTACTGTTATGTCCATGAGCGGCTAAAAGCCCCCTTTTGGAGGTTAAGACCAAGAACATAATTACTATTTCTTTGAATTGATTTGGTTTTTATCTCTTATCATATTCAGTTGTTTATTTATCCTTAATATAACTATTTTAAGGAGTAGCTAACTTAGAATACATCTACTATCATCTTGTGAGCCCAAGAGGATAGAACGTGGGGGTAAATAGAATAGGATTATAGTCTTCTGCTGAATGAAGTTACCATTTGCATTTAGGATATAAATATACCTAAATGACCTATTTGATTCATTACGGGATGAAATATAAATGTGTTTAGCTTAGTTCTCACATCCCTGCACAACGATGTAGCTATGGGGCTAGGTTAGGTAGAAGATTAGAGGCTCGAGAGACCATTATCATAATATTAACCCCGAGAATCAACAACCAAGATAAGTAATCTCACCAAGGAACTTCAATAGCATAGTAGGATTGTTCACAGAGCCTTAACCCTAGATTCCTCCCCATTGATTGTCCAATACTTTTACTTTACTGCATTGTTAACTTTAAGTTCAGTTTATAACTCACAAACTCTTTTGGTCACTTTTACATAAATTTAATATTATTTGTTAACTAGGACTAAATAGTTGTTGAAATGAGTCTCTGAGGGATCGACATTCGGCTTACTATAAGGACACTTTACTACTTGGAGAGACCACGTACACTTGTGTCTGCGCTTGGACGCAACACCAGCACTAACTATTTTAGACATTATGCAACCGATCCATGGATGATGTTGGCATTACATTGATTCTTTTCTTATTTATGTCATTCAACTAATCATTTCTCACAAATTAATGAGGGGTTAATGCTTAGCAATCAGCTCATGAGGAGCTACCCTATAAAGGTTGTATAGTCAACACTTTGTAACATACCGAATTATACATATTCAATACTAATCCTTACCTTTCAGCAAATAACTTGAAATCTATCAGTGTTCATCTATCTCTGCCAGATATGTCGTAGTTGCAGATTTCATCAGGCTCATGCCAATACATGCTACATCTTATTTATTTTATTATTTCTCTTCATACTTATTGCACTGCATATTTGATTATACTGTTATATCCTATTAATTCGATCTATGTCTTCTTTAAATCTCACTAATTGTATAATTTTGAAGGTAAACGTTAACTTAGATTTAAAAAGTGAAAATTAAGCAGAAGAAAAAGGAAAGAATACAAGAAGTACTTCTCTCTCTTTATTTTGATTTCAGCAAGTTCCGGTATATGTATTGAAGTGGACTAAATTTGAGTTCGCATTGAAATGTCTCATATTATGGATAAATTGTTCCTAGTAAAAATTATTCCATACACAAGACTAAAACCGGAGATATGATTATGAATTTAGGAGTACTTAATTGCCTCGCCGCTTTAGCTTAACACTCAAAAAGTACCGTTCGTAGAAACAAGAAACTAGCTAGCATCAAACACTTGGTGATTACCACTGGATACACGAGTGTTGGTTTTTTGCCAAGTGTTTGGATCCACTCTAAAATTGTCCCAGTCCTAATTCCGTTAATGACTTTCATTATTGCTAACAACCTTTTAATTTTTCAAGATGAACAATTTTGGTATAACTTATATCACATATCCTATAATGTCTGTCTTACTTTTCTTTTATTCACCTATCATGTGGAGAATTAGCCTAAACATAATAAATCCAATTATATGGGAAGGAGTTGAAACATTTTTTTTTTATTAATGAACAATCAAGAATCTGTTCTATCATGCCTATATGTCTATCTTTCTTCTTCTTCTTATTTTCATTTATCCTATTCCCTATAGATTTGTTCTAGAAGTGATAAATAGACAAGTTGGATTAAATTTGGATGGGTCAAAATAAGTTAAGTCAATAATTAGGTTATTACTCGACTTGTTCAAATTGGGTCCCTATATGTGTCATGACTAATATGCCAGGGCATATTACAAAAATAACAATGCAAATATTGTAAGACAATAAATTAGAAAATAAAGAAAAGTAGACTAAAAGAAACATATTATTTTTAGATAAAATGGTCAAATACCCCCCCCCCCCCAACCTTTACCCCAAATCCCAACTACACATCTATACTTTGAAGTGGTCCTATGACCCCCTTGAACTATTTAAAAATGGAATGTATTCCCCCCCAAACGGTCACGACCAGATGCGTAATGGAAAGTGAGCAACACACACCTTCCATTTAATGCCACCTAATTTCCACGTAATATTATTTTTTTATATAAAAAAATAATTATTATTCTTTAATATATATATCTATATATATATTCTCTTCTTTGAATTTCTTTTTTCATTTCCCCTTTTTCATTCATTTTGGAAGAATTTTTGGAAGTACGGGAATCCAGATTAATTGAGGAGAAGGACCAGATTTTGATTTATGAATATTTTCATATTTTCAAAAATTCATGTGAGCAACTCAACTTGAATCAACCAAGTTGGCGTTGTTGCCTCCGTCAAATCATGAATCCACCACTACCTGCCACTATCGCCGAAGCTTCGGTGAATTTTGGCATCGCGAACCAGTCCCAACAGGTGTGCCACCTCAATACAAGCACACCCCAATAAAAATCATCCAAAACCGATGCTATAATCACCGTGAAATCGTATGTGAGCGGAGCGCCGCTGTTGATGAACTGCGGTGAAGGCGGCGCTGCCACTATCCACCACCAATCGATGCAACACCACCACCAAATTTTATTTTAGCTATTGCACCAACTATTGGAATAATTGTTAATTTTATCATTTTGATGGAATTGAAGATAGACCCATTTGGAATGTGTGTTCTTGAAATGGAATGGAATTAGTTATTTGTTTTTAATGGAATTTTAGAATTTGGTGTGTGTGTGGGGAGCAGCCATGGTGTTTTGTGTTTTGTTGAAGAGAAGAAAGAAAATGAAGAAGAAGAAATGTCATTAATGAGTTCTTGGTGCCACTGTTTGTGAAAAAGAAGAATTGAAGAGAGGAAGAAAGAAAAATATCATTAATAAGTTCTTGGATGTCATTGATGTCATTATTTGTGAAGAAGAAGAAGAAGAAGAAGAAGAAGAAGAATTGAAGAAGAATTGAGGAAAAAGAAAGAAAATGAATTGAAGAAGAAGAGAAAGAAAATAAATAAATAAAAATAATAATTAAAATTATATGTATTTATTTAAATAATTATTAAAATTAAATTTTTAATAAAAAATTCTGTTTTCACTCTCTTTAAAGAAAGTGAAACGCACACTCCTGCCATGTCAGCATTTAGGGGGTATATATTCCATTTTTAAATAGTTCGAGGGGTCATAGGACCTCCTTAAAGTATAGTTGTGTAGTTGGGATTTGGGGTAAAGGTTGGGGGGGTATTTGACCATTTTCTCTTATTTTTATATAGTTTGACCAATTTTTCCTACTTACAAAAATACTAGTATAAGAGAAGATATTAAAATTTTAGAGAGAATAATCTCTTTGTAAACAATAGTCTTTGAACGACTATATTGTAGATTATTGTTCTCTTATATGAAAGAAATTTTAGTAGAGCACAATTATGTTGAATTCAAATTAGGGAAAACAATTAAATTTACTCCTTTACTTTGGAACATTGGCTAAATATATCTTTCGTTATCGTTTGGAGGCAAATGTTATCCTCGTTGTCATACTTTGGGGCTAAAATTTACCCCCATTGCCATACTTTGTGGCTAAATTTACCCCTCTACTTTGAAAAACTGGCTAAATATACCCTTCCTCATACTTTGGGGCCAAATTATCCTTATTGTTAAGATACTTTTCACGTGTACCCTTTCATTCTTTAATAGGAAAGTCCAAATCAATGTTAAATGTCTCATTTTTTAAAAATAAAATACACGTTAATCTAACCTAGGGGACCCAACTCTAGCTACAAAGAAGACACAAACAAATATGCCCCCTTACCCCCACCCCAATTTTGTTGGTAAAATGTTTACAACGAGACTAAGTCACTAGTTATTTATCAGTGCATATTTCATGAAAAATTAATTTGCATCTATACAAACATAAACCAAAAGACCATTCACTCAGTTCATGGATCCGCATCAGTGCAGAACTTATGATAAATGACACTTGATAGCCAAATGCAATAGATTAGGATCTCTGAATATTTCTCTGGTTGATTTAATTAAAAAGGTCTCCCTATGTGCATATAGTGACATCTCTTCATTCTTATGCCTTCATATACAATTTGAATCTATAGAAATTTTTAAATCATGTCATTTTCTCACAAAACCTATCCTGATTCTAGAATACAGATGCATATAGAATTGGACACCAAATTTTGAAATTCGAACATGACTGAGCAGGAGCAGAGTTTGTAATATTTTCTTTAGTTCGATGCTTTTATGTTAGGTTATTCCTTTTTACTTTTTGTTCATTTCTAAACAACCTACCATTAATGTATGTTGAAAGAGAAATATATTTGTTCATTGGATAAATTCGACCAACAGAATTGAGAGAGGGATACATTTGTTTGTATATTTTTTGTGGATCGTATTGGCGGATTAGATGAGAATAAGTTTTTTTTTAAAAAAGAGGGGGTTGTTTAATGTTGATTTGAGTTTATTTAAAAGGAACGGTACATGTGAAAACTTTTTTAAATAACGACGATAAATTTCATCCCAAAATAGAACGGCGGTAAATTTGGCCCCTAAAATATGACGAATAGTATATTTATCCAATTTTCCAAATTAGAAGACAAATTTGACCCAAAATATAACAACAAAGAAAAATTTAATCCAAAAATATGAGAAGGATATATTTAGCCAATTTTTCAAAAGCCTTTTCTTTATAGAAACACACTTAGAGAGAGACAGGCCCCATTCTCTCTAAAATAATCACATCTGCCAATTCCTAGCACCTGGAGCATAACTGTAACTCCAATTCACCTTAATAATCCACCGAACCCTATCACACTGGATCCACCAGATCCAAAGAAAAGAAAATAAGGAACCCCTCACTGTCCAATATCTAGAATAAACCACCCTAAAGTCACCCTTTATTCAATAATTAGGGATAAAACAATAAGCTTCTCACCGAAGAAAAGCTCTGACTATACTCCCCATGGAAATTATCAGTCATTGTCAAGCGAGTGGGGAAGAAATTGAGTCATGAATACCTGAGAAGCTAGCTCAACGATCTCTAGAAACTAAAGGAACCCATCATCCTAATCAATCTGGGCTTAGACTATTACACTGTCAAGCTTAGAAAAGAGGAATTTCAGAGGAAAATTACTGAGGGTGGACCATGGTTTATAGCTGGATCTTATGGTTTATAGCTGGATCTTACCTCTTGATCAGAGTTTGGGAACCAAACTTTGTCCCAACAAAGTAACTGGTGGAATTCACCGCAATGTGGGTCAGGCTCCCATATCTTTCCACAAAATTTTACGATGGCCAGATTCTGGCTAAGGTCGGTAGGTCAATAGGAGAATTTCTATAAATGGATGCCTGCACATCATCCACACTTAGGGGACGATACGCTCGAATATGTGTGCATTTCTTGATAGACAAAACAGTCAAAGACTCACTTACTATTGGATCTCACCGACTAATCATCCAATACGAAGGAGAGGATTTTTTGTGTAAAAGATGTGGAAGTTGGGACATACCTCCCAATCATGCCCACATAGGCCCCAACAGGATGTCGACCTAAAGCATATGAAGGTTAATAGCACCCTACCTCTGCTAGACAACTGGCACACAGTAATATTCTCTCAGAGAAAGAACACCAAAAAGCAACCACCAGTGGAAGGTAAACGACCACAACCACAGAGTATCAAGGTAGAAAATATTTTGATGCGGCCACAGGTAAGTTCTTCGAAACTAGATCCCTATGCTCTTCTTCCTTTGGCTGGGCGAAAGCAAAATTCAGTGAAGAAGAGGTTCACAATGGAGATTCATCTAGGCCGAATAAGTTGGGCCTCGCCATTGGGCCTAACCCAAGTTCTTCTTAGAACCCCATTCCTTATTCTAACCCAACCACTTAGGTATCTAAGCACACTACAGATGGGCCTCTCTTGAGGGATGATCCCAATAGAGGTACTAATAAAAGGTCGGTCAAATCTAGGCCTAATAACAATAAACAGGCCCTTCAAGGGCCTCCCCTAAATAAGGGCTAGACCGTACCGGACCCAATGCATCTAGATACCCCTAAAGAGGGGCTTAGTATTAAAAATGCTGGCATACAAGCTTACATGGATACCCTCCCTCAAAATTCCTACTCTCTCACTTCTTCTTGTAACCAAAATCTTAAGGTAATCCCTTCTGATCAAAAAGCCCCCATCAATCAAAGCCCCCTAACTGTCACTTCCAATACTCTTACATTAATTACTACCAGACATGTTAATGATAAGGAGAAATAAGAAGTCTATACCCAATAAGATTATACCTCGAGAGGTATTAACTCAGGCACCTCACACATAATTCTAACACTAATCAACCAAAGAAAAATGGAGAACCTCAACCAAGTCCATCACTGAGAGAAATGGCTTTCATCTCTAAACCACTCTGGACAGACCACCAACCAATATCCTAGGCTGAGATATGTTTATCACAACAAATGATACCACTCACACTGACCTTTGAAGTTAAGCAGATCAAAGCCATCATCTGGAACCCTCACTACCTAGCTCAGGTGGTGATGAAAGGACTGAACTAGGGCCTACTTACTTATGGAAAAAATTTATGGATGACCACTATCATGAGTCTAGAAGCCCAGAGTAACCCATTCTCTTTCTCTCCGGAGTTGATTTCAGAGAAGATATCAAAAATAAGCAATAGCCTCGCTTTTCTTCCATCCAGGATTCCAGGTCAGTTAGAATCAGTTTTACTTTTTATCTTACAAACTAGGAACATTCCCACAAGCCCCCAAATACTATAAAAGCAAAAACCATCCCAATTAGCTCTATTATAGAGGTAGAAGAGAGAAAACTCACTCTGGAGGCCTTAAGAGAAAATAACAGAGAAATGCAAAAAATCTTTCCAACTCTCAAGGTTCCAGAGGAAGAGGTACTCGCACTAGACAGACCATTTAATCATGTATTTGAGGACCTTACTAGTGAAATTCTATTAATCCTCATTTGTCTAGAGATACAAAAAATAGTCCTAGAGATACTAATCCCAACTCCAAGCATATTCTTCACTGCTAAAATGAAACCTGCATCAAGGAAGAGGAAGGACATACTAGGGCAGGAACCAAATCTCCCACCCACCAAAGGAAAGGAGATAATATTGAGCACCAAACCCCCCACCCCTAAACAAACACTAATAATGACCTGCATCATATAGAATGTTAGGGGACCAAAAAACCCTATGCTCTAGCGCCATTGTAGCTCCATGGTAAATATCCATAAACCCTTTCTTGTGGCCCTCCTTAAAACTTGCATGAAAGAGCATAGAGGGATGGCTGAAATCCATGGTTTTAATAGCTACATGTAATTTCCTTCTACTAAAAATTCTAATGGCATAGCCATTATGTGGGACTCTACTATTCTAGGTATCCAAGAAATCATCATCTCCCCTCAGGCCATCTATACCATATTTAAGATTAATCACCCTCTTTCTTTAATACTTCCATATTAAATAAGAGAAGGAAGAACAGAATAAATACATTAAAGAATGACAGTGGGAATTGGACTTATGATCCTAAAGACATCAAAGGAAACAACCTCAATTTTTATAGCTCCCTCTACTCCACTGATCACTAAACTTCCAACCTCAAATTTCAAAGAAACTTCTTCTACAAGGTCTCTTGACCCTATAGAACACCCCCTACTGCACTTCGTCCCCAATGCCAAGGAAATTAAGGAGATTGTCTTCTACTTTAAACCCAGAAAAGCCCTTGGCCCTGATAGCTTACACCCTCTCTTCTTCCAGAAATATTGGGAATCTGTAGGCCCACAAATTATCTAATTCTGCCAAAAAACCTTCACTTCTAGAAAAATAGAGAAAGAGGTAAACAACACTTACCTCTGCCTCATCCTAAAAAGTTCCAATTCTTCTAACCTTAGAAACATTAGTCCCATTGGCCTCTGCAATACCCAATACAAGATGATAACCATAATGATTACTGCTAGGCTCACATCTCATCTAGAAAAAATCATTAGTCAGAGACAAGCCAGCTTCATCTCTAAGAGAAGAACCTGTGACAATGCCATTATTATGCAGGAAGTGATCTTTCACTTTGGGAAGATAACAGGTAGGAAGCAAAATATAATTCTTAAGATTGACTTTGAAAAATCCTTTCATAGATTAGAATGAAGCTTCATCAAGTAGGCCCTTATTTTTTTCAATATCTCTCCTAAGTTTATCTCACTCATAATGTCATGTATCTCCTCATCATCAATCTCTATCCTTATCAATAAAGAAAGGACTTAATTTTTTGACCCACTAGAGGCATAAAGTAAGGGGACCCTCTGTCTCTCTAAATCTTTATTATGTGCATGAAACTCCAATCTAGAGGATTGATTATGAAATTGACATTCTTAACTTGGATCCTATCACACTTAATAGAAGGGCCCCCTCTCTCCCACCACTTCTTTGCTAATGACCTTGTCCTTATTGCCAAGGCTGACTAAAATAACTGCACCATCTTTCAGAGAATAGTTGAACAATTTAGTAAAGTCTCTGGATTAAAGGTTAATCACTTGAAGTCCAAGGTAATCTTATTCAGGAACTGCTCTCCCAATGTCAAGACTCACCTCTCTACCATTCTCATCATCTATAGTAGGGACCACTTTGGGAAATCCTTGTGTTTCCCTATCTTTCATCAAATGACCTACAACTGCAACTTCCAATTTATTATTGATAACCTTAATAATAAACTAGAAGTTTCGAAAACCAATTTCCTCAATATGTCTGGCAGAACCACTCTAGATAAATCCTCCCCCAATAGCATCCCCACATATATCATCCAATACATCTCTATCCCTAGTAAAATTCTCAATCTTTGTGATGGAACCCAAAGGAACTTCGCATGGGGTTCAACTTCAGAAAAGAAAAAGATGCATCTTATTAATTGGTCCACTATTACTCTACCCAAGAAGGAGGGTGGATTGGGCATTCAAAGAGCTATAATTAAAAATGAATCTATGATCACTAGTATGGCCTGGAGATACAACCAACACCAAACCAAGCTTTGGGCAATGGTCATCAGAAGCAGGTACACCAACAGCAATGGCTCTTTCGAAAGAGCCACTTCTAACACTTGGAAGAGTCTGCAACTGGGTTGGAAACACTGAACCAAAGCAGCCCAATGGGTAGTTCACAAAGGGGATAAAATTAACTTCTGGCTAGAAAGATAGATCCCTAATCCCCCTTGAGAAACCTTATTCAAAGCCCCTTACCTCTCAACCAGGATAGATCTTAGGTCCATATGGCATAATAACTCCTGGCATTAGGATACCCTTTCCATCTATATTCCTGAGCAGATCTTGGAAACCATCCTCACAAACTTTAGAAGTAATACTACAACAAGCACAGACCACTTGGTTTGGGATACCTCTGGCAATGTCCTATTCTCCAGTAGCAGTGCTTATGCTAGCATAAGTTAAGACCACAACCTCTCCACTCAGGCCACCCTTAACATGCATAGCTGGATTGGGAAAATCCACTACCCACCTAAGATAAAATTCTTACTTTGGCTTGCCCAACATAATCATCTTCCAACCAAACTTACCCTCTCCCTTATGGGACTAAAAATTGCACCATGTGCTCTAGCTGTGACCACTCCTATGAGGACATATTCCATATCTTCTTTTAATGCGCTCAATCTATTAAAGTTTTGAACCCAATTGTGAATAGAGGTAATGCTCTTGGCATCTCCATCAGCATCTTTTACCTATAGAATTAGGCTAGCACCTAGGGAAAACTTAAGAACCTTAAGTTTAACAATGTTTTCAAATGGAAAAATATTCTCCCCTTTACCCATTGGGCAATCTGGAAAAATAGAAACAAAAACTCCTTCAAACACAAGAGAGACAAGCCCAAATTCCTTGATATTTAGGCTGAGGGTGTTGAATTATACCATATTGCTAGTAATAAAACCACTAATTCTCGTAGGCTAACAAGTATCAACATCAAATGGCATCCCTCTGACTATCAATCCTATAAGCTCAACACTGATGGGGCATGCCTCAATAACCCCGATAAAAGAGAAATAGGGGGAATTATTAGGAACTAGACAGGAAGATGGAAAGTAGGATTTGCTAAACACTACCCCCAAGCCACCAATAATTAAATGGAGCTTATTTATCTTTTGGAAGGGCTTAGGATAGCAAAAAGCCACCACTTAACTCCCCTATAGAAAAATATAGACTCTAAAGAAATCATCCACATGCCAAAATCTTAAAATTTTCTTTATGATGATAGACTTGATAAATGCAGGCTAAGACTAATATGGATTGGGGTACCATAGGTAGCCCACTGGTTTAGAAAACAAAATAGAGCAGCTGATCCAATGTCGAAGCTGGGAGCACCATATATTAAACTTAAGGAAATTTCCCTTTTTAAAGTTCCCCCAATGTTTGCTCGAAAAGCAATTTGGTTAGACATAACAGGAACTTATTTTGGAAGATATGTAATGTTTTTGCACCAAGTTCGGAAACTAATGACTCCTCTTATTTTTTTTTGCAACTGGATTGCGCTAATCTAGCACATTCTGTATCTTTCCGAAAAAGTTAATTTCTAATGCAATTCTCCCTTACCAAAAAAAATAGAAAGTTTATTAACTAACTGCCCTCCAGTAAGCCCTCCCTCCAGTTCCATCCGTAGCTTCTTTATTAGTGACATGTAGTCTCAACTTAATCATATGGTCATAATTATTTCTACTTACTAAATCTCTCACAATTTTTGATAATTCTCCTCTATGAACACATTATTTATCCAAGAATAATATGACGAGGGAGAATCGTGGCTTACTCCAACGTGATTAATTTTGGCCACCTAAATTTAATCAAGACATGGTCATTACTTGATGTCTTGTAATATTTTTTTATCCACCAAGATGATGTTGTCTATTGTGATAAGAAAAAAATATGACAGAGAAGAAAAGGGGATTTAGCCATTATAGAATAAAAATGTGAGTATTGAAATTTTATTAAATTTAAATTTACATATTTATTTGGACTATATTAAATTCAAGAAAATAGGTCAAATACTATGACTAATATAATTGGGTTAATCATCTAATCACAAATACATAAAGTTAATTTAATATGAGGTGGCAATCCATGTTAAATGAAATAAACCACTGAAAGCATGACATATGCCAATATTCTGCGGCAATCCAAGATAAATGAAATGAGCCACTAAAAGCATGGCATGTATCAATATTATGTGGAAATCCAAGTTAGATGAAATGAGCCAGTAAAAGTATGACATATGTCTATATTATGTGGCAATCTAAGTAAAATAAAATTAGATGCTAAAATCATGCCATGTGTGTAGGCGACATATTCTAGACAATCAAATTAGTGCTTTTCACCAAAAGAATGTGATTGGTCAATTTCAAACCAACCAATCAAATCACACAATTGTATTGCCCCTCTAACTATAAATAGGGGTCCTCATAACTCACAAAAGGGAGGATTTTGGAGAAACAAAAAGCCAATAAGAGAGCTCGTGGAACAAAAATCATAATTTCTCTACAAGTTATAATCTTTAAACAATCAAGCTCAAGATCAAGTTCAATATCAAGAACAACGTAACTCTTGTACAATATCAAGTTACTTATTCATCATTCATGTCAATCATCCAAGTATTTGGTGATGAATTGATATCCAAATTCAAGTCCAAAGATGAAGATTCAAGATCATTCTAATCAAGCCCTTGAATTCAAATCAAGTTTAAGTCAAAATTCATATTAGTTTGAAAAATCAGAGGGTTATCATAGGCATTGTAACACTTACTACATTTGAAATGAAATATTATATTTTGTTACTTCAATTTTTTTTGTCTCAATTATTGTTTTCTTGACTTAGAAAAAATTGTCATCTACAAATTCTAGCATTCTCAGTGAGACCTTCTCTACCTCTCATTTCTTTGTATTAATCATCATATTTAAGAATACTAAAATAACATCAAAGAAGTTTTACACCATGTCTTTTGTTGCTAAGGCTGCTCACTCTAATTTTTCCTCTGCGGTTGATAACATTCTTGATACTACCATGGAAAGTGTGGGGCCTATTACTAGGAAAAAATCAAACTTACAAGGACAATAAACACTTGAAGTATCTTCCATATCAGCTCCTGCATTTGATCTGTCATCTTCATAGGGGCAAGATTTCTTCCCAATGAGTTTGAAAAAGGGAAGAATATTGTTGAGATCCTTGAGAAAACTTTATCTCAGCTTAGCCCATTTAAGACTAAGGACCACATCTTGGATGGGGATGATCATCCCTTGATCACTAAGTCTGCTCTAGTTAATCCGCGTGAACTGTTTTACTCAGATTTTAGTTTGAGGGAAAATCCATGTTTTAATCCTTTATCTTCGGTGTTTATCCAAGCAATGGTGACTAACACCTCAACTGTGGAAGAACAACTTGCATTTTTTACTAAGGCAATTGAAGGCCTACGAAAATATATGCAAGATTAGGATAATCGAATTATCAAGTTGACAGACTGAGTTAAAAGTGTTATGGAGAGAGGATCAAGCCAAGCGTCTGGGAAGAGTCTGATGAAAAAATACAAAGGAGACTTAACTATCAAGCAAAAACATGTTGTTGATGAACTATAAGTATCTACTGAGGGGTTAATCCCAATTCATAAACTGAAGGACTTTATTGTGGGAACCATTAAAGACAAGTATGATGTTGCTTCCAAACCATCTCTTACATATGCTGAGCCATATACTTCAAGAATTGATGGATTGAAGATGCCTACAGATTATGAACCTCTGAAATTTCAACAATTTGATAGTAAAGGAAACCCAAAGCAATATATTGCACACTTTGTTGAAATATGCAACAATGCAGAAACTTATGGAGATTATCTTGTTAAATTATTTGTGTGTTCATTTCAAAGAAATAAAATTATTTTGTATACTGACGGCAAGCCTGGTTCTATTGATAGTTGGGAACAACTCGAACATGAATTTCTTAATCGTTTCTATAGCATGAGACATATTGTCAGTATGGTTAAAATTACCAATATACACAAATAAGAAGATGAACGTGTCATTGAGTTCATCAATAAATGGAGGAACACGAGTCTTAATTGTAAAGACAAACTTAGTGAGGCTTTTGGGATAGACATGTGTATTCAAGGAATGCATTGGGGACTTCGTTACATTCTACAAGGAATCAAACCCAAGTCATTTAAAGAACTTACCACACTCTCTAATGATATGGATTTAAGCATGTCCTCAAGTGGAAATCAAGTACCACCAATTTACGAGCCCCAAAAAGGAAAGAAAAACTAGAGGTGAAGAAAGAGGGCAAGTTTGTGCCAAAATATAAAAGTAAAGAGGCGATGAAATTTAATGTTGCACCATTAAGGGTCACCACAAGCTAAGTAAAAAGAAAGTGTGAAAAAAGAATCTTTCTAGAATAATTCCAGTAAAAAGTTGACTTTAAAGGAGATGCAAGCAAAAGAGTGTCTATTTTTAGACTCAGATGTCCCAGCAATTTTTTAACAACTCCTTTCATATAAACTCTTTGAGTTACCTAAAATGAAGCATCCAAATTAAGATGGAAGGAATAGTGATCCAAACTACTATAAATATCATCGGTTGTTGGGTCATCCCATAGAAAAGTGTTTTTAGAAAAGATGTTCTTTTTTAACAAGGTTGTGACACTCCTACCCTCATTGTTCAAAAGTTTAATTGCCTCTACCCATTTGGAAAGATAGTCAATAACTACAAAGATGTATTTCATTCCTTGTTTGCTTACAAAGGGGTCTATAAAGTCAATACCTAAAACATCAAATGAGCTGAACTAAACTATATTCATCATTGGCAGATCATGTTTGCATGGGATGTTCCCCTGCCTTTGGCATTAGTCACAGGCCCTAACATAGGCATGTTCATCGTTATAAATAGCGGCATAATAGAAACCACATTGCAAGATTTTAAGCACCATCTATGCACCTCCATGATGACCTATAACTAGGTAACGCGTAATATTACTCGAAGATACTCATCATCACAACCTTAGAAACATATCTACAAATTACACATCTATATAAACTCAAAATAAATATTACTCATCTCAAAAGAACTTTGCCACCTCATCCATGGACCTCTTTTGTTATTCAAATGACATATATTCTGGAAATACATCACTTGACAAACAATTGGCAAAGTCAACAAACAAGAGAATTAAATCTTTTGATGATTACAATAGTTGTTCGTCTTGAAAAGTATCATATATTTCAAGTTCATCCCGTAGTTTCAACATTGCCTCCTCTTTAAGGTATGGTAAATGGTTGGCCACTTAATTCTAAGTCCCTTTTGAATAGTTGTCCTCAAAGTCAAATTCTATAATAGAAGTACCCATCTAATCAACCATGACTTTATTCTTTCTTTGGCATATGCTATTTAAGAGTTGCATGGTCAGTATGCATAATTATTTTTATGCCAAGCAAGTATGATTCAAATTTATTAAATGCAAACACAATGGTATGCAACTCTTATTTAGTAATATTGTCATTCTTCTAAGCATGGTTAATTGTGTTGATAACATAGTATACGGGATGTAAGATCTTCTCTATCCTTGTCCTAGAACTGCACATAACGCCATGCCACTAGGATCATGCATAACCTCAAAAAACAAGGTCGAATTAGGAGACACATAATAAAAGATAAAATCAACTTCTCTTTCAAACACTTGAATGGCTTCAGACACACCTTATCAAACACAAATTATGTCTTTCTCCAATAACTTGCGCAAAGTATTCACAATTTTAGAGAATTCCTAGATGAATCTTTGATAGAAACCTACATTCTTAAAAATCTATAAATGCCCTTAATAAAAATCGGTCAAGGAAATTTCTCAATTACCTCAATATTTGACTTGTTAAACCGTATCCCCCTTTTTTTGAAATCTTATGCCCAAGAATTATACTTTATTTATCCATGAAAAGAAACTTCTTTAAATTCAACATCAAATTACTTTCCTTATATCTCCTCAAACATTAGAGAAATATGCTAATAATCATCAAATAAGTCACCCATAACTGGAAAGTCAACCATGAAAACCTTAATAGTATCCTCTACCATGTCAAAAAAGAAGGACATCATATAATGCTAAAAAGTAGAGGGAGTATTAAATAGACCAAATGGCATCCCCTTAAATGTAAACATCCTATATAGACAAGTGAAAGTGGTTTTCTCATAGTCTTCAGACGAGATAAAAATCTAATTGAATCCCAAATAACTATATAGAAAGCAATGGCATCCTCTACTAGCAAGATGGTCTAACATATAGTCCATGAAAGTCATAGGAAAGTGATCCTTCTCAGTCTATGTGAAGCTTTCTATAGTCCATAAAATCTTACTATCCAAACCTTGTAGGAATTGGCTCATTTTTTTTGTTGGGAATCATTGTGATTCCACCATTATTTGACATACATTTTATTGACCTCATCCATTTGGCGTTAAGAATTGAATAAACCATGCCTGTATCTAACCACTTAATGATCTTTCTTCATAACCTAGTGCATGGATGAATTCAATGTATGTTGGTTCCCAATGCTAGGTATATAATTTAGCTCAATTTAGATTTTGTAAGTATAAATTCCACGAAAAATTCAAATAATGTCAGCAATAGGCCATCCAATAGACCATTTGAAAATCTATAAAAAAAGACATTAAGGCCTCAACTTGTCATTCTAATAAATAAATTACAATGACAATTGGAAAAATATTATTGGTCCCCAAAAATACTTAAGACAAATGAGAAGGAAGGGCCTTGAGGTAAAAAATAGGAGGCTCATTAATCAATAGTTTAGTTGGCAGGGCTCCCTATTCTTCATATTAAGATCCTACTTCTTTGGTACATAAGAGTATGACCCCGAAAAATAGGTGCGCTTATCATCTCTTCATACTCCTCTGTACCATCACAATCAAAATTTATTATTACTACTGCAAGTTCCTCAACATCGAGTCACTCCTCAATTAGAACTACCAACTCATCCTCATCTATTGTATCTATCCCAGAGATCATGTGCATGTCCTTCAACTTCTTTATGGACCGGATACGTTAAAAGTAACCTACTTATTATTCAACAAAAACATTATCTACCCAGTGTCAATATAAACCAATGCCTATCCAGTTGTAATAAAAGGCCTTCCTAATATAATGGGAACCTCAAAATCAACCTCACAATCAAGAATCACGAAGTCAACTAAATATGAAAGTTGCTACCTTCACCGACATGGCACACAAAAATTCCACCAACTTCTTCACAATACAATCCACCATCAAAACTATCATAGAAGTTGATTTAGGTGACCCTAACCCTAATTTCTTGTAAACTAATAGCGATATCAAGTTAACGCTAGAACCCAAGACTCAGAAAGACTTTGCAAAATTTGAAGACTCGATAGTATAAGGAATCTTAAAGATCCAGTGTCTTCCTTCTTCTCAACTAAAGAGAGAGAAGTGATTGAACTACAATGGTGCACATTTTTATAGGCTACAAAATCACAATCCTCTTCTTTGTCACCAAGTCCTTCATAAATTTTGCGTAGCCTGATATTTTCTCTAAAGCCTCCATAAGAGAGATGTTTTGCAACCATTCCATCATTGAAATGAATTTTGATTTTCCATCTTTAGATTTCCTTTCAATCTTTGGGAAAAGGAGGAGCTAGTCATATAATGGGCTTCAATAATGTTGTGACTTCCTTTCCCTTCCCTATCTCTTCCTTAACCTCTTTTTCAACAATTAGTCTTTTGAGATGCATCCTTATTTACCACCAAATTTTTTCCTTCATTTTTATTCACATCATAAAATATCACATGGAAATCCCTCATGTCATCAACCCTATTCATAGGTGGATCAACACTTTAGATAGTAATAGGTAGGCAATTATTATCATTTTTAGGATTCTGGATGATGTTGTTCAAAAGTGTGCCCAATTAATGTTGGTTTAATGAGGCTGACATCTACCCAAATTATTTCGCAAGTTGTCCCTAAATCTAGATGATCTTCAATAAAGTTGAGCCACCAAATACAATTAAAAATTAGTTTAATTCATACCACAGGTTTAAACTTTGACTAATTTATGGATCGTATCCTCACAAGCAATCATAAACTCATAAGCATCCTCGCTTGGTGCACCAGAAAACCTAGGTAGAGTTAAACACAAAAATCTACCCATTATATTATGTTCCTAAATAGACATAGTTGGTTGGGGAACCACCGGCTCAGAAACTATCGATTAAGAAGACAACGGTGTAGGAGGGACCTTAGTACTTGGAGCTATAGTGAAAAGTTGTGCCCCCGCCTCAATACCACTTTGATTCACAGGATGTGCACTATTATATGGTGCACCACTAACTAATCCCAAGATTTAAACTAGTGTATCCTTGAGTAGTGAGGAATACATAAACCCCAATAGAGCCTAGGGTAGCTCCTAGCCTACCACTAGCTGGGGTGGAGGAATCATTGGCTCAGGAGCAAAAATAATGTCAAGTGAAGGCCCCGTTTATTCGTCCCTAGCTGAGAATGCATATTTAGGTATTCCTTGACCTCAAGATCATCCTAGAACTTCCAAAAAATCCCTAGTTATGGACTCAAGGTCCTAATCTCAATGATAGCATGGATCCTAGCCATATGCGAAAGAGTGAAACCAAAGGGATCTCTAGAAACTGAATTAGATGCTTAACACAAAATTAGTGTAGGAATTAAAGAACTCCTAAGAATGTCCTATATCCTCCTGAAGATAAGAAACAAATGTCATCATTCAAATCTATAAGACTCTATTAGCTACTTGCTCTTGCACCAACAACACTAGTAAACTTAGCACTCTGATATTGATTTGTCATAAACCATTTATGAGTCATGATGGCTCCTACTTTGCCCCACTAGTTGGTAAGCCAAACCATAGCTCAGAGCTATAATAATAGGCTAGTTTTTTTGAGAAAAGCTTAAATGTTAAAAATATATAAGAAAAAGCTTCAAGCAACAGAACAAGGAATAATAATAAAAATATAAAATATAAATAAGATAAAGATAACATCACATGACCTAGAAGTGTCATATAAAATATATATCACTCGTGAATAAGGAAATACTAAACAAAAGTAGAAAAGGGAAAATAGGTCAACTCTAGCTTCGAGAGCTCACCCTTTCTCCGAACTCTAAGTAGTAAGATCATAATATCAATGACAGGAAATAGTACTCGAATATCCACCAAAAAAGGTACAGAAGTATAGTATGAGTAACAAAGCCATGACTACTTAGTAGGCATCATCAACCAACTAAGCTAAATCATAATAAAAGAATAATAGTGATATAAGATAAATAAGCTAAGATAAGTAAAAGGACAAACCTAAAATGATGCTATGAATACTATAAGAAGTAACTAAACAATCTGAAATTAAAATAACATAAAAGAACACATAAATATCTCTAAAAAATTGGCCCCCATAAGCCAATAAGATTGGAAATATAAACAACCAATGTGGGAACCCATAAGCCTGAAGAGTGCAATTAAGATAAGAAGTAACTGGAAATCTATTAAATAACCACCTCTCAAAGATATAACCATGAACCCTTCCATACCATAAACATATACTGAATAAACTTTTATTGCTGGACTTAGACCGAAACTCATATCATCATCATTATTTGCCGAACTTGAATAAGAACTCATACTATGAACAATGTCAGAATTTAATTAGTCTTAAAATCATAAATTATCAGAATTAAATCAAAACTAGTATCAAATCGAAAGCACTAATCTAGAATAACTATCATGTATATAGCCTCTTAAGCTTTAAATTATGCATGTAAAAGATATAACATGCCTAGTAAGTTTACAAAGAGCTAAAGATAATTTTGGCCTAAAGTGGGCTAGAGAGCCCACTTTTAATCCCCGAAATTTGTTCTAAGGAAAATTTTATACTAAATAATATAAGGTATCTAATTTCACTAGTAAATATTAAATAAGCCAAAATTAAGTCCAAGATATCAATTTTCTAAAAAGAATAAATAACTAAGTCAACCATGCCTAATTTATGGCTCCAAAATTGACTAAGAGATTCAAATTATGCTAAATATACTGTCAATACCAAATTACCAACCACTATCGATCATATTACAATAAATATACTAAAAAGTTTCCCAGTCTATCAATAACTTAAATCTATCCTTCCTGGATACCCAAGAAAGCGTAATGAAATCCACTAAATCAATGAATTTTATTTCTGAGGATCTTCCGCATGACTCCATTCTAAAAAAATGATAATATAATCATTAATAAATGAATAATGTCACCCGTATTGTATTTTTATGCTTTGGATCCATAATGACATAAATATCCCATATGGGTTTGCTTATGGAGTTGTATTTTTGAAACCACCACCTCATCCCTATATGCTAAAGAAATATTTATCCTCAATATTGGGTTAATTTCTTTCCCAAATAATGCTAAAATCAACCCAATAATTGAAGCACCCTAGATTATGGCCCTTAAAAATTTATTAAGATCCGAGCTCACTATTTGGTTACGACTAGACCCTGTGAGTCCTAGGGTGCCCTGATGATTTATTTGAAAGAATCATAATGAAGTATCTAAGGTTTAGACCCACTGAAAATTTCCTAGAATCCCTTTCTTCAGACCCAATACTATTCATGGTAGGAGCCATATGCTGGGGTACGAGTAGCGAAGTCCTATCGTAAGCTCACCAGTGTTAGTTGGTAGGATGGTTTTGGTCACTAGAATGGATACGAATTAGGGGTGAGTGTTGTATGGTTGGGTACAAGTAGTATAGGTGACTCGTAAGGTGGACAATGTTTGATTCTCCTGGTGTTGTATTTTATGAGGGATACGAGTCATGGGTACAGATCGTATACTGAGGTTACGATTTGGGTGGCTAAGTCATATGCTATACAATGAATGATCCATGGTTGAGGCTTGGTTATGATTAGATTGGTATCAACCATAAGGGAGGTTATAACTCGTAAGGAGGTCAGTCGTGACCTTGTGTCGGGTTTTTTTATGGGCTGTAAGTGGGGGTATTCTTGATATTTCCCTATTTACCCTATTAATTACCTACACTTAGGAGATTATTTACCCTATTATATTACTCTTAAACACTTATAAACTCTTCCAAAACATATCATAATTCTCTTAAAAGCTTTTAGGGCAAAGAGCTAGGGTTTCAACTAAGGGATTACTTTGGGGCTTGTCTTGATTAATTCTTTCCATTAATATTCTTATTTTAAGGTATGATTCTCTTCTATAATTGTAATTCCAATTAAAGGCATGGTTACATGGTTGATTTTATGGGTTTACTCTTGCATAATTATGGCTTTCAACTATTGATTTGGAAGTTTTGATGTTAAATGCATGGTTATGACTTGCTATGGTTCTAATTATGTTTTCTATGCAGTAACAGTGGTTTTGGACAATTGAATTGAACTGTAATGGTTTAAGGGTAATGAAATTTGGTTTTGGTTATATTATACCCCCAAGGTATTTGATAGAATATTTATCAATATATGTCCATTGCATTGACTTATTTTAAAGAAACTCTTGCATTTTTTGGAATTGTATATGAAACCTTAAATGTTTTTCAATGGTTTACAAAGGTTAATGGCTAATTTTTTATGCTATTGGAGATCATGGTAGTCTCCCAATAGGTTTATTATGGCTAATAATAGGGCACTTGAATGTCCCCTTAATCTAAATAGTTTGGCTATTGATAATGCTTGAAAGTATAGTAGTATGATGATACCACTGGTCTATTGAATATCTTTGGTTAATAAAAGGATAATTGGATTGTTTATAATTGGTTTTAAATAGGCATTAATTGAGGAAAATGTAAGCTAAGCTGTGGAAGGTGGCAGTCCTGAGGGGATCAAAACTGAAAACTCATATTTGCCAATGTGAGGGGTCTTCGATAGCCACGTATAAGTGTCAAATTTATATTGGAGAGATGTACTAGTCATCCAAGGGATATTTCTTGGTTGTGGGACAACACGCACTAGGACCCTTTCAGCAGTGGAAGCAGAACCCATATGGCCCGTAGGTGGTAGGACTACTAAGATACACAACCCAGGTAAATGTTTTAATGGCATTCTAAACTTGATCCCTTTTTCCCAACACTTATATATGTATGTTTGTTTATATTGGATGGTTTTTACTTTATTTTGATAACTGGCATTACTTAATCCTTATCTCAAGTTTTATGCTAGTGTTCACCCACTAACCCATCTAATACGATTGTATACCCATGCTATGTAGGAACTATTCGTTTGAATCCTCCTTCATAGTACTTGATTTGATGATAGCTTATTAGTCTAAAGTGGTGAGCTTCTAGCCTTTTCGAAGGTATTATTTTATGTTGGACATTCGTAGACTTTTTACATTCTTTTTTGATATTGGTTTTAGCCATGGTTGGGGGCATGTCCCAACCGGATATTTGTATTCTTTTAGATAAAGGATTTGTGGTACTTCTGGGGTTAGTATAGACGGGATTGGTATTGGTGTCTTCCTTCATATTAGAATGAGTTGGGAGGCTTGCATCATCAGACAAATCTCTCATTGTTCTTTTGTATTACATTTTGGGTTTGATTATCATATTATATTTTATATTTTCTAAGTAGTTCATTATTGTATGGAAGGTCAGTTGAGTATTGTTAGACTCAGTTGGGTCAGTCATGGTTATGACCCTATCCCAAATTTTTCATGAGACCATTTCCAATATTATTATATGCTCAAAATATGCTCATCCAAGGTTGTATAAGGTGGTTGATTAGGGTTAAGGGGGCGGTCCTCAGTCTTGGTTGGACTTGGGATGCCCATTACGACAAGGGGTTTGTTTGGTTGTGTCAAGTTGGTATCCGATCTAGGTTCATGTTCAATTGGAAGTCCATAAATTTATGTTGAGTAGAGTATCTTTTAGGGGTGTGTAGCACGCCACCCTCATAAGGGAGAAGTTGCAAGACATTTAAGAAAATTTCACTTTCTTAGTATTCTTTCTTCAATCTTGACTTCTCAGTCTTGGAATCTCCTGTAATCCTTATTTGTTATTCTTTCAAATCATTCCTCCTAGATTTAGAACATAAGGAAATTCTTCTGTCCTATTGGGAAGTGATGCTGAGAGGGCACATTGTACTCGCATGGTTCCTCTTCAATCTCATGGTCCTATTCTTGATTGTACTAGAGTTCCTCCTATTCCTCTTACTACTCCTCTGGTCCCTCAGGGAAGCATGACAAATGTACAGTTATGTCAAACTATTCATGTTATTATCCAATTGGTTGCTGCCTAAGCTGAGCAGGGTACGACTAGCATTATGTCTGCTGAGGCTTCTAGGATTGGACAGTTTATAAAGATGGGTCCTCTGACTTTTATGGGAGAGAAAGTAGAGGAAGGACCATAGATACTGCTTTATAAAATAGAGAAAATATTTCGAGTAATGAGGGCTACTAATGTGAAAGGAGTAAACTTTGTAGTTTATCATCTTAAAGAGGTTTGTTATCTGTGGTATAGGAGTAGGACAGAGATAAGAGTAATGTAGAAGAGGATGGTTTATGGGAGGCCTTTTCTAATGCCTTTATGGTTCGATTATTTCCTCAAGAGTTATGGGAAGCTAAAATAGAGGAGTTTATGAGCCTCAGGAAAGGAAAAATATCTATGATGAAGTATTCATTAAAGTTCCATCAGTTATTAAGGTATGCTCCTGATTTGGTGGATGATAAGAGATTGAGAATGAGGTATTTCACTTCTGGGTTGAACAGAGATTTGATTTTGGAGAGCAAGACTCATTTGCTCACGCAGGATATAGACATACTAAGGCTGACTTTTCATATGCAGTAGGTTGAGGATGAGAAGAGAACATTGGAAAAATATGGAGACATGCAAGGTAAGAGGGGCAGGTTTTTTATCAGAGAAGTACCCAGTCTCAGGGTGGCCGAGATGGTAAGAAGTGGTAAAAAAGTAGTGGGGGAGTTTTGGCTCCTTCTTTACTGCCAGTGCTCCTTACCCCTGCAGTTAAGAAATAACGTCATAATGGGAGTGATAATTCTCGGGTGCAGGGAACCCAATCTCAAACAAGAGATGGTTAGTCTAACAAGGTTTTTCTATCTAACAGGCTTTACAATTCAAGTGTGGCCAAGTAGGCCATCAGCTCATGGATTGTATGTCTAACAAGGTCATTACAGGGGAGAATAAGATCTCAGTGGCTTCATCTTATGTTCCTACACTAGGTGCTGTGTCATTTGATTCTATTACTATTTGTAGTTACAGTGTTGGTTGGAATAGGTTATATGTTTTGGCGTCCCATCAAGAACCCGAGGCATCGCCTAATATTGTTACTGGTACATTACAACTTTTCTCTTGTGACATATATTGTTTTCTTGATCCATGTGACTCATATATACTGTGTCTTTTGGTTTTGATCTAGATATTATTTTGGATCCATTTACTTTTTCTACCCTGGTAGGAGATCCGATCATTGCTGAATGGGTCTATAGGGGGGGTGTGGTATCTGTGAGTGGTAGACAAACTTTGGTAGATCTATTTGAGTTGTGTATAGTAGATTTTGATTTAATAATGGGCATGGATTGGTTGTATTCTTTTTATCAAAATTTGGAATGTCAAACTTGTAGGGTCATCTTTAGGTTCCCTGGTGAGCTGGAAATAGAATAGGAAGATTGTTCCTTAGCACTAATGGGGAAGTTTATTTCTTATCTTAGAGCTCGAAGGTTAATCTCTAAGGTTTGTCAAAGATTCTAATTCAGAAAGTTCTTCTTAGTCTTCAGTCTCTGTGGTTAATGAGTTTCCAGAGGTATTTTTGGATGATCTTCTAGATGTTCCTCTAAATAGGGAAATAGAGTTTGGTATTGATTTGCTTGTGGAAACTCGTCCAATTTTCGTTCATCCATATAGAATGGTTGTGGCGGAGTTAAGGGAACTCAAGGAGAAAATTAAGGATTTTCTGGACAATGGGTTTATTCGTCCTAGCGTTTCTCCATGTGGCACTTACCTATGTCTACATGCGGCACGTATGTGGGTAAGGTAAGTACCAGAAGTCCAAAATCCTGAGAATGAAATAGTGTAGGAAATTTTTCTGGAACTTACCTAGGTTTACATGTAGACCGCATGGGTACATGTGCCCACCACCAGACCGCATGTTGACATAGGTAAGCGGTCACCGACCCTTTTTATTCCTTTTTGTTCGTTCTTTGATTTTTAGGGTTTCCTTATGTACTATAAATAACCTTTATGTGTTGTTTAGTGGAAGCTATACATTTTTGATACTTAGAAATATATTATGATTCTGAAATCCCATTTTGGTCTTGGAATTCTCTTGTATTGATTTTGGTTGATTAATTTTGTTAAAGTTTTGGGTTTACAGTTTTGATTATTTGATTACATCTTATGCTTTCAATTATGAACAGTGTTGATTACTTCACAAGCATGAGTGGCTAAAAACCCTTAGCTAGTATTTTGGAAACCCTAGCAGATTGACAAAGTAGGGGAAGTGCTACATTGTTTTGAATCGATACTCATGAATGTATTGTATTATCTTCACTTCCATAGCTATATTAGCAGTTGTAAATGGTAGGATCACACGTAGATTATTGCTACTTACTCCCAAAGAGGATTAGTGACACCAAAACAATTATTACAACAGTAATTTGAAGTTTAAATGTCAATTCACGCTACTAGGTATTATCTAAGTAAGATGGTTAGGTTTCATCTAATAACAAGAGACTCAAAAGGAAATAGTTAACTACTATCTAGGATAAGACTTAGTAAGGCAACATCCCAAGATTCAAAATGTAAGGGGTGAAATCTATTAGTTTGTGCAAAAGACGGTTGGTGGTATATAGCTTATCAAATTCTGCATGCAAGGTATCGGGTTAGTTCAATTAAGCATAATAAGCCTACAGAGTTGATAAGCTTGGGGAAATATAATCTTAGTGTTCACCGATGACTAATTACAACCAAATTTGATCCTAGCTACTTGTTTGATATTATCACAACAACACCTGCATTTACTTTTCTAGTTTTGCTAGTTGATTACGATTGCTGAAAGCTAAAATTCAACGTATTCCCTTGAGATTTGATCCCAACCTTTGTTGGGTTACTATATTTGACAACCACCACTTAATCATCAGATTGAAGGTGTAGTTTGGGAATTATCAAAGAATTTTGCACCATTTTTTGGGGAGTACGGTGTTGAGTTGTGAATAAAAGTTAATCCAATTTATAGGTCATTTCATTTTGTTTTTAGTTGTGTATGATCCAGTGTATGATTAGAACATGGAGTAGAGACAATCCCTTAATCCTAGTGAATTCAAATCCAGAGAGGATCTTACAAACACCTAGTAGGATAACAAAGCCAAAAAAAGATGATATTATTGAAGGGGTTTATGATAATGCACACCAAGTGACTCCCATCATCTTGAATGAGTTTAGGATATTATTGAACACCATATAGAGGTATTGTTAGCACAAGATACAAATGAAAGGAGGGAATATGATGTTTAACTCATAGCTCGGGAGCTAGAGTTAGTTGTGCAGGGGAAGAAAGCGGACCGCCGAGCATCACTCTGTTGTAATTAGAATAGAGTTAGAGGTGGTAGTGCTCAAGTAATCCCAGTATACAAATATTTGCAACCATATAAGGACGAGGAAGATGATTTGGGGTATGTTGAACCAACAAAGAATGGAGCTATTATTCCTCCTATTTTGCCCCAAGGCTTTAAGTTTGATATTACGGTAAAGACTATAGCTATTATTCCTCTTGTTTTACCCCAGGAATTAAGTTTCACAGCACTAGCGTTATGATCCAACTCTTAAATATGAAGGGTATATTTGTGAGGTTTTTGTAGATAACGGAAACATGAACCTTACAAATTTCATTAGGATCTGCAGTTCGTAGTCAAACTAGGGGTAAATTATGAGATGCTTAAACTAAAGTTTTTCCCTTTCTCACTTATAGGAGAAACATATTTAGTGCTAGGGGAATTGCTAAGAGGATCTATCTCGACATGGAATAATTTGCACATATAATTTTTTAATCGATTCTTTCCTCCATCTGGGATGTTGCAGCTTAAGGATGAGATTTATAATTTTAGGCAGCTACAGTCAGACTCTATGTATAAGGCTTGGTTCAGGATCAAGAAACAACTAAGTATGGGGTCTAACCATTGGATTTAAAGGATGAGGTTATTGGAAATATTATACAGAGCCCTGACCATTATTTCTAGATCCATAGAAGACACCATCTATGAAGGATCTTTTATGATAATACGCTGGGAGGTAGTTTTAGATATCCTATATCAGATCTCATTCACTATCCAAGGATGGAAACTCGAGAAGGTGAGAGGGGATCTGGAATGTATGCTATTGGTTCCTCCTGTGACCAGAAAGTAGCTGATGAATTAGTATCTTAAGAAATTGAGCTATTGAGAATTGATTTTGGGTTACTAGTAAAGAAGTTTACAGCAACAAGTTTTGAGAAAGTAAAGATAATAGGAGAATAGGGTTTAGCTTCCAAAGCTTAGGAGTCAGAGTTATAAGAGGAAGCAAACTATCTGGAACATTAGTTAGCGGGTTTTCAAGACCAAGGGTAAGGAAACCAAGGTTGGAACTATTATTAAAAATACAGTGACAGTAGGGAGCGAAATAGTGAATGGAGAAATAATAATGACTACAAAAAGAAGGAAGACAGGTACAATTTGCCTGCCAGACAAAATATAGAATCAAGAATGAAAGATATGTTGACTAAGCTAGTAAAGGGTCAACAAAATCATGAAAACATCCTTAAGGAGATTAATACTGACATTTTAGGGTTGACCCAAAAGTTTGAATCTTATGCCACTATTATGAAGTAATTAGAGCACCCATTTGGGCAGATATCAGCAACACTGAACCTAAGGCAGCCAGGTACCCATCCTAGCTACACTATTCAAAATTCAAAAAATTACGATCATATTCTTGCTATTACAACAACGAGTGGTAAAACTACTATTGATCCCCCATTACCTACTACAGAAGTGCCAAGGCAAAATGGAGTTACTATTGATAAGACACCTTTAGTAGAGTCAAAAAAGTCAATGGGTGGTAATGGTAAATTTTGTTAGGACAAAGGTAAGGGTCGGGTTTTTGAGATATAAATATGACAAATTCTATGATTGTCCTAACATTTTCCTGAAAGACTGAAAAAGAAGAGAGAGGAATGAAAGTTCAATAAATTTACTGAGATGCTGAAAAAGTTAAGCTTGAACATCCCTCTTTATGAGGTATTAGAGCAAATAACGGATATGCCATGTTTATGAAGCAATTGGTTACAAATAAGAAAGGGTCTAAGATTGAGGATGTTGATAGGTTTCGCTAGTGCAATGTAGTCATAAGTAGGTCTCTGGCCTAGAAAAAGAATGATCGTGGAGCATTTACTATACCATGCGCTATTAGGTTGTCCTGATTCGGCAAAGACTTATGTGACTTAGGAGCCAACATAAATTTGATGGCATTGGGTATATTCAAGAAATTAGGATTAAGACCTCTTGAACCAACTATGATGCGACTATTGATAGTTGACCGCACAGTGAAAAAACTTATGGGCATTTCTTTTGATGTGATTGTGAGAGTCGATAACTTTATATTTTTGGCTGACTTTGTCATTTTGTACTGTGAGGTTAACGTAGAAATGCCCATCATATTGGGGAAACCATTTTTAGCCACAGGTAGAGCGATGGCTAACATGGAAAAGGGGTAGCTAAATTTTAGAGTCAATGGTGAAGATGTCACATTCACCATCCAAAAAACAATGAAGTAGCCAGCCGACATAAGGGTGGTATCAGTGATAGATTATATTGATGATCCAGAAGGGTATTCCTTTAGGTTTCTTCATAAATTGGGAGTAATCAAGGTACCTAAGTAGTTTCATGATGTTAGATTAAGCACTGCATGGGAGGCAACCAATGGGATTGTTGGTGAAGTCTAATTAACCAATACAGCAATGTTGTGCCGTAGTGTTAAATCAAGTACGGGGTGAGAGGCAACCCATTATTTTAGTGTTCTCTTTTTTTATTTTTATTTTTTAGGTTTATAACTTACGGACTTACCTGAAATATGATAAGATTGCTACATTCATAACTTTCTAGGTAAGGGGACTTTGTGACCAACCCATCAGGGTCACAAGTCCTACTTAGTCTAGGTAATGTTGACTGATATTTGAAAAGATGAAAAATTGAGGATAATAATGGAAAGTTCTAAACTTTGACATATAATAATACTTTTAGAGAAGAAAATTCAAGTTATGGAACAATAAGTAGCTTGGTAAACATCAAAATGTAAAGCAAGAAAGCAGGAAATTGGGCTGAAAATTTAGGCCCACTTGCGCCCAACATATGTGGACCATATATGGTACATGCTCCCACTGGTAGACCGCATGTGACATTTACAAGTTTCCTAGTTGTGGGTCCAAGTTCTAATTAAAATTTTGGGCCCACCAATGCTTAAACAAGACCTAATTTGGTCCCCTTGCTATTTAAACATAATTTGACTCATTCTAACCTATTCAAATCCTCAAAATCCCATTTTTCTCTTTAAATCCAAACTTCCTTCTCAAAGTATAAACTTATCCCACATGTAGAAAAAATCTAAATTGAAACTTATTTATGTTACCAACTTGTCCTAACACACTAAAAACAAGTTCAATATTGGGTTTTGCTTTATCTCTTCATTGTTCACTTCCGGATTCTCAAAGATAAGGTAATTTTCTTGGCTCTTACGAGTAGTATCTTGATTTAAATATTGAACAAGAAAGTTGATATGTGTATTTCTAGGCAAATATATAGAAACAAGCTTACTTGTATGTAGGATCATTGAGGTAGCCTAAAATCTTAAGGTAGGGCTTTGTTCTTAAAATAAACCCTAAATTTAGGCTCTAAATAGAAGTTGAAATTGAACAAGTAAATGGAAAACCAAAAGTTTAGCATGTTAGTTTGTATTAAAAATCATGATTCTTTGTATATGTGTGCACATTGGACTTTTTAAGACTGCAAATAAGTTATAGGGGTGTGAAAATTAAGGAAAAATTTGAACTTTTCAAATTTTTAGTTTTTCCTCAACTTGTACAATCCCTCTTTTTTTGTTGGAAACTAACACGTAGTTTTCAGGTACACATGACACCAAAAGCTGCAAATAAGAAGGTTGATATAGCAAAGAGATGGGATGAGTCCCCTGAGCCCAGTGGCTCGGTAGAAGAGTACCTTATTGCACAGCTTAGAGCAGCTACAGTTGGGACGATACAGAGAGTGACTAGAGGCCAGGTGCACTAGGCAGCTGAGACTATTATTTTAGGCAATATAGGATAGTCTTTGCCTGAGCACTCACTGAAGGGCATAAGGCCAGCCTTTACATGCCCTAGGTCTCAAACTAAGGATATTTAGGCTGTCTAGGTTGCCCAAGCAGCTCTAGCCCAACCTAGCATGAAATTAGCTTAGAGATTACCAACATACTCTCCTATGGTGAGTGATGATGATGATGAGGATGAGATAGATTCTAATCCAGTTCCATATGGTATAGCTTAGGTAACCTAGTTTTAGGAGCGGTCTTAGGATTCACTTAAGGATGCAGATCAAGAGGATTCATAAGAAGTACCTTAGTCTGAGAAGGGAACAAGGTAAGCTTCTCGTAATGTGAATGTCCCAGATGAGGAGGCACCATCATTGGCGGGATAGAGTTTTTCTCCATACAAATCTCAGAGGCACCTCTTGATTAGGATAACCTGAGGTGGTGTGTGGAGGGAATTCAGATTATATATGATATATACAATCATGTCTCAGAGACTGAACAACCTAAGAGGCTTATTTTTTAAGAGCACGGGATTGATCTATCTAGGTTGAGAAGAATACCACAGTTGTGGGCTGCCTTTGATCATTATCAATTAGAGTGGATGACTATACCACTCGATTCTTACGGTCTAACATTAGAATTAGTGTTTTATGCTTCATATCATTCTGTAGTAGTTCTTTCAATAAATAGATTTATAGGTTTCATGAGACATATGGAGTAGCCAAGCTAGAGTAGACCCTTATGAGAGGGATCAGGGTTGGTATTTCAGCAATGACTATCCACTGGGTTATTTTTGTCAAAAATATATTGCTCAATCATCCACAGTAGAGTGTGACAATATATTAAGAGTCGCACATGATAGAAATATTATAAGGGAGGCGGAGTATAAGTATGAAAGATTTGAGAAGACTAGGTGGATAATCGACTATATTTTACCTTTGGGTGATGAGACCCGTGGATCGAGGGACATGGTGTAATAAAGAATAGCTCATTAATATTTCTTGCTAAGTTTTAGTGGTTGGTCATTAAATATAGATTGTTCCCAACTGCTTCAGATAATGAATTAACTTGAGAGGGAGCCACCCTGATTGCTAGTATAATGGCCCGGTATGATATTGACTTTGGAGCTATCCTCAGACATGAGATTCATGATAGAGCCTTTGGAGAAGTAATGAATTTTCCATTCCTTTGCCTTATTCATAGATTCTATGATGAGGCTAGTGTACCATAGATACAGGGAGTCATGAGAGAGTACTTATCACAACCACTACATAGACAAAGACTATGAAGGATCTATCATGCTCGGCCCTTCCCACCAGACCTATTAGGCTTGGGAAAGTACCTCAGGTCTAGACATAGGGCTCATCAGTTTTTGTAGAGCCTAGTGATGTGTATAGAGGTGATGTAAGAGTTAGTATTGATCTTGAGATAGGGGAGTAGAGAGAGACCTTTGAGATTAGTACACAAGGTTAGGGTACACCGACTACTTCTATATTAGCCCCAGTCTCTAGTTTAAAGATGGTAGGTACTTCTCTATTACCCCTATCGATCCACTATAAAAACTGCTATAGTTATAATTTTGGCATCTCATGAGTTCTTGCAGACCTTAGAGGACAGTCAGAGAGCTGCAGATTAGTGGTTATAGGTTGTTAAACCTAGTGTCGCTACTCTATATGGGAAGATTCGACCATAGATTAAGACTAAACTATAGACGATAGAGGCTAGAAGAGATGTCAAATACAAAGTCTCTATATCATAGTTACATGCTGATTTATACACACGTATTGATGTTTTTGAAAGACATGTTGTATCCTAGTTTGTAGAGATTAAAATATAAGACCAAGTCATATTAGGAGGGAGGTAGATACCATATAAGCAGACGTACACTCTCATAGAGAGACATATAATATATACTCGTCCAGTCATACTTCAAGTGGTTCAGATATTACCTCTGCATAGGCCCAAATAGTTTTATTTATTTATGGTAATAAGGAAGAGATCCTAGTAGATGGGACCAAGGGAGGACACATGGGGGATCTGTAGGATTCCAATATTCCATATGACCAGGCCTTGAAAAAGGCCAAACATGATTCGATGGACTCTACAGTTCTTGAGAGGCAGATGCATACTGACATAACTGCGGGTGTATCTTCGAGTAGTGTACTGCCACCACCATCAACTCCGTCAATGAATATACCTCCATCTAGGTATTCTTATGACACGGATGCTTAGTATATCCAAAGTATGCCCTTATTCCCATTGTTTTATATTATTTTTACACATCAAGGTAGTGCATAGTTTTTAGTTGGGGTGGGGTATAACATAACTATTGTGGGTTTTTTTTGTTATGCTTCTTTTCCTATCGGATGAGGTATGGTTGTAGAGCTGCCATGTCTAGGGTTAAATATTGTATCGTATTGTGTTTTGTTTCACATTGTATTTTGTTTTTGTATAATTAGGTGATTTTTAAGTATTTATTAAAGTTGTCAGGTTTTTGATTGATTTTTGAAAAAATAATAACCCTCCAAATTTTTAGAACTATGTGAATATATATATATATGCGAACACTGTGGATCTTGTTATGGCATTAGGAATATGGACATGACAATCACCTTCTAAGAAATTGCACGAACTGGATATGCAGTAGCTTATAATATTGACTTTATTCTATGTGTATGTGAGATGTTTCTTAGTTCCCTTTGTGTGTTTAATTCAGAACTTGCTCGGTTAGTCATTCCTAGGTTGTAGGGTAGTCGGTTAGGAAAGGATCATTTATTGTTTGTTATTTTAGTCCACTTTTATTCTGAATAACCTTCCCAGTGTGAAATAGTACCTCTTGATCCGTGTTCGAGCCCTATAACCTTGTTTTTCTTATTTCATCTATCACCTTCCTATTTATGTTGCAATAACTTATTTTGGTCCATTTTTACTTGGACATTGTGCACTTGAACTTAAATAAATTTTCTAAGTTGAGGGTGGCTATCATATTGGTGTGGGATATAAAGTGGGTATGTAGACGGGTAAAATGAGAAAAAAAGTTAGTAGGGATAGGTATGGCATCAAAAGAAAAGAAAAAGTAAAAGAAAAAAAAATGAAAAAAAATTGTGAAAAAGTAAAAAAGAAAGAATAAAAGACCACACCGAACCTGAATATGCATTAAAGAGTAAAAAAGGATAAATAAGGATGAAATAAGCAGAAATATAGTAAATGAGTGGACTTCCAAGTAGGATTAGTCACTTGGTATCCATATGTACCATACAAGCCCCCATGCTTACATTACAAGCTGAATAAAGTCCTATAATGATCCAAATTTGATTGTCTGAAAACTAAGGTAAAACAAATAAGGTCAAGACTATGGTATTTGATGCAAATTGATTGGAACCTCTCCTATTATTATGAGTGTCTCTCGACTGTCCCTGCATTGACATGCTTTTTTTCTTCTGAGTGTGTGGGACTTCTTTGTTGTGAGGGCATATGAGTCATACTGCTAGCTCCTTACTTGTCTTGGGTAGTGTGACTTGTCTATAGATGCATGGTTGTCTATTTCTAAGGTAATGCCATCCCTTGACCCCATTGTGGCATATTGTTGTGCTTTATGTTTATACGTAGTTGGTTATGAAAAAGTGAGATAGGAAAGGGTAACGTGATTTGAACTTAAAGTATTGATTAACTGCCTTGGATAGCTTTGATTCTCCCAGTTAAGAATCATGTTTTTTTGTTCTGTTGTGTTTCTCGAGGACATGTAAACATTCTAAGTTGAGGGTGTTGATATGATATAGAAATATAGCACTTTCGACGCTTACAATGATTAAAATATGCAAGTTTCTTGGGTTGTTTTGTTAGATATGATATGTTTTGGGTATGTTTTGCAAGAAACTAGGTTTTGGATGGTAAGCTCAAAAAAAAGGGTGAAAATAGAGTTTTTGGCGACTTACTTGATTATTTTTTAGCCATTTATGGCACTTACTATGTGTATGTGACCAAAGCATGTGCTAAACTTGAAGTTCGAAAGATTTGTGCATTAATTTAATGTCCTGGCACTTATCTATATCTATATATGGACTTCATGTAGCGCTTGTGGTCTATATGTGACTTAGTTAAGTACCAGAATTGAAGATCTAAAGACTGCAGAGCTGAAGAAGAACTTCTGGGACTTACCTATGTCTATATGCAAACCGCATATGGGTAATGTGAGTACCAGAAGTCTAAAATTTCAACAATAAAAAGTGCAAAAAAAATTTCATGCACTTACCTGGGTCTAGATGCGAACTGCATATCGTACATACACCCACTTCCAGACCATATATAGTCATAGGTATGTGTTTACCGATTTATTTTTTTTCATTCGAGCTTTGATTTTTAGGGTTTTCTCATGTACTATAAATACCCTTTATTTATTTTTTAGTAGAAGTTACACACTTTTGATACTGACTAACATATTTTGATTCTGAGATATGATTTTGGTCTTGTAATTCTCTTATATTGATTTTTTTTTATTAATTCAGTTGATGTTTTGGGTTTACAGTTGTGATTATTGTGATTACCTCTTATTCTTTTAATTATAAATGTTGTTGATTACTTCGCAAGCATGCGTGGCTAAAAAGCCCTACATGTATTGTATTATCTTCACTTTTATAGCTATCTTAGTGGTTGCAAATGTTAGAATCTCTCCTAGATTATCTCTACTTACTCAAAAAGAGTAGTAGTGAACATAATAACAATAGTAATTTGAAGTTTAACTGTAGATTCATATTACTAGGTATTATCTAAGTAAGATGGTTAACAGTCATCTAATAACTAAAGACTCAAAAGGTAATAGTTAACTGGGATCTAAGATAAGTTTTTGTAAGGCAACATCCTAAGACTCAAAAGGAAGAGAGTAAAATCTGTCAACTCTACCAAAGGAGCATTTATGGATTGTGCTTCAAGAGATTGAGGGATAAGAACATGGATGCTATGTTCTCCAAGTGCGAGTTTTTGTTGTAATCTGTTTCTTTCTTGGGTCATGCAGTGACCAAGGACGGTATTATTGTTTATCCGGCTAAGATTGCAATAATCCGTGGATAGGCTAGGCCCACTTCTCCTTTTGATATTTGGAGTTTTATTGGTTTAGCCTATTATTATCGGTGTTTTGTTAAGGGTGTCTTAGTTATTGTAGCTCCACTAACCAAGTTGACAAAGAAGAAGATTTCCATTCAGTGGTTCGATGTTTGTGATGCAAGCTTTGAAAATGATACGACCCAAACCAGGGCCTTGTCATAATATTATCCTAAGTCCAACTAAGAATAGGGACCACCCCCATTACCCAACCCAACCTCCCAACACGTACCCAGTTTGATGAATTACAAATATGTAACAAGATAGAAGTATGCACAATTGACCAACCCAAGAAAGTCCAACCATCCAATACCCAACCAATTACCATACCAAAACCAAAACAATAACTAAGTAGGCGTCCATAACATAATAGGATGGAATAATCATAAATACAACAAATGGTACCATCCATCATACCATCAAATGGTATAAACCATAATACCAATTCTAATGCAAAGGCAGACACCACTACCGACATCGCTCATACCAACTCATAGTAGTCCTACAAAGCCTCTAACCAAAAGTAAAACAATATTTTGTTGGGACATAACCCCGACCATAGCCATAACCATAGTCTATATAAAGACCAAAGTATGTACAAACATCCATGCATGAAATAGAGCCTTGCCGAATATGAAGCTTGCCACATCAATCCATACGAACTGATCCCGAATCCAATCATCATGAAGGAGGAGTAGAATGGTCGATTCCTGCATCGCCATGGGGATACAGCTGCCCAAAGATGGGATAGCAGTTGAACACTAGAATTCACTTAGGATAAGGATAAAATAATGCCAACCTTTAAAATAAAGTAAACCAACCATATGCATTCACAACCATACATACATATATAACCATGCTGGGAAAGGGAATCGTGTTTAGCATGACTTTAAAACCATTAACCTGGGTATATGTAGCTAATTTTTCTAGAATAATCCATGGGCTATATGGGTCCATTGTAAACCCCTGAAGGACCCCATGTGTGTAGCCGCACGAACCGTGGATACCATAGGAGTAGGGAATTCCTGAGTACCCTTTGCTCTTCCTGATACATATGTACAAGTCTACTTAGTGGATTCCTATGTACCCCGTAAGTATCATATATGGTCGCTATGACCAATCTTCATGTTTGCAAATATGAGTTTCTAATCCGTCCATTGGACACACACCTTCACAGTTAGCTATCATACCCCGCCATTATTACTTAATTAAAACCATTTCCGCATAACTAAACCATCATTCCATTTATTATTAACCAAAGCTATAAGTACTGGTATCGTCATACAAGCTTTAACTTGCAAGCAATGCCCTTAGCCATCATTTTTAAGAAGAAGCGATTCCTATGTATCCATAGATTACATTATTAAGTTGACGTAGGGGCATCCCATGTACCACACAAGTAATCATTATTATGTTTTGTTAGGGGATTCCCTTGTACCCCATAAGGCTTTCAATTAGACCAACCATAACCACCAAGACCTTACCATTTAGCCATTCCAAACCATTTAAACCATTTATATCATTTAGGGATCAATTACCAAGTATACCATGCATAGTTCAGTAAAAGTCCAATAATTTAACCAAAAACATTCTCATACATATTTTATCAAACAAGTTAGGGGCATAGTGTTTTCAAAGATAAAACTATGCACCAATTAACCATTCACATGCAACCAAATGCTAAAACCAACATAATAATACAAAAACCATAAGTAAAAGACATGGGAAAACCATAACAAACCATTTAAACCAAAACCCCCAACATATATTTGAAAACCGAAAACTATACAACAGTTATGCCATGAAAACCGTACATTAAATCATGCCTTTAGTAAAAATAACAATGAGGGCGGGGTAACATGCCTTAGATTTTGAAGATGACTGAGAGAAATCACCCTTGTAAGCCCTAAATAAATCCTATTTATGAAACCTTAGCCTTCTTTGACACAAGAGACTTTAGAGAATTTGAGAGTATTTTAAGAGAGTTCGAGTGATCTCAAATAGGTTAAATGGTGTCCCAAGAGTGGTACAAGTCATGGGGCCTTAAGAAGTTAAAAGGGAAATGTCAAGATTACACCCTACTTAAACTGCTTAAAATTCCCACAGGATGGTACGACCACCCCACTCCAACTGTACCCTAGGGTATGAGTTGTACCCTTACCTCATACCCTAGGCCTCCCCTTGGAACCCAATACTATCTAATATATGACCTCCCAAGCCCAACCGTACCCAACCATATGGTTAGTACCATAAAATCGTACCCTAGGCAGAATAGAACCAACTAGGCTTAACTTAGGGTAACATACGATTGATATCTTACCATTAGTACCCGAAGGTATGACTAGTATGATCCAACTGTAACTTGGATAGAAACCAACCAACCTACAATAATTACCATACGACCATGACCTACCAAACCATATCATATCATATAACTAATACTCCAACTCGAATGATGTCCAGAAGCCAAAAATGGAGAATTTTTTTGTGGCTCAAAACCCAGGGTGTTTTATTATCCCCCATTGGGATTATTCATCAATGAATGACGGACAAGGTAGTACAATCATAAATTACACCCCAACATATACAATTCCAAGGTTTAACTATGTTGGAAAACAAAGATGTAAGGAAATCAACCTTCCTTTAACCAAGTTAAAAACAAAGATGTGATCAAGAACACATACTTCTGCATGAATATCTAGAGCAAAAAACAACTGTGGATACTTAGACTTAATGTCCTATTATGCTCAAGTAGCTTCTTCCACCTTATGGTTCTGCCACATAACATTAAGTGAAGCTATATCCTTTGTCTGCAACTGACGAACCTACTAATCTAAGATCTCAACCAGGATCTCTTTGTAAGATAAAATATCCGATATACCCAATCCTTCCAAAGGAACAATAATGGAAGGATCACTGATACTTTCTCAACATAGATACATAGAATACTGGATGAATGGAGCTCAAACTAGAAGGCAACCCCAATTCATACGCAATATTACCAACCCTCCTGAAAACCACATAAGGACAAATATATTGGGTACTGAGCTTCCCCTTTTTCTGAAACCGCATAACTCCCTTCATAGGAGACACCTTTAGGAACACCCAATCCCTAGCCTCAAACTCCAAGTCCCTATGCCTTACTCCACATCAGACTTTTGGTGACTTTGGGCAGCCTTTAGCCAATATTGAATCACCTTTACCTTCTCCATAGCTTGATAAACCAAATCCTGGGCAAACATATCCACACACTCTATAGACTCTTTTGGAAACCACAGAGTCACCTACCAGGGTAGAAATAGTATCTCTCTTATGAGTGTGGCGAGCTACACACCCTTAAAAGAGACTCTACTCTACATGGATTTGTAGAATCATAATTGACCATGAACCTAAATTCTGATATAAACTTGACACGACCCAAACTGAGGATTTATCATAATAGGTATCCCAAGTCTAACTAACACCAGGGACCATCCCCATTACCCAACCCAATGTCCAAATATATACCCTAAGTTAGATAAATTACAGACATATAACAAGATAACAGATAGCAAAATTCCAGAGTATAGGATAAGTTAATAACCATGACCAACCCAACCAAGTCCAACCATCCAATACCTAACCAATAACTATACCAAAATAAAAATAGTAACCAAGTATGAGTTCATAATGTAATAGGATAGAACAACCATAAATACAGTCAAACGGTATCAGCCATAATACCAATACCAACGCCAAAGGTTACACCACTACTGACACCACCCATACCAGCCTATAGTAGTCCCACAAAGACTCTAATCAAAAATAAAATAATATTTGATCGGAACATACCTTTAACTATAGCCAAAATCATAGTCTATATAATGACTAATGTATGTAAACATATCTATGACATGAAATGGAGCCTTTAAAGATATGAAAGCTTACTGCTTCAATCTAATCGATGTTATCCCAAATTTGATCACTAAGCAGGAGAGTAGAATAATCAGTTCCTATATTATGTGGAGATACAGCCACCCAAACACAAGTTAGCAGGTGAATGCTAGCATATACTTATGATAAGGATAAAAGAATGTCAAACTTTAAAATCAAGTAAACCAACCATATACATTAAGACCCATAAATATATATATAACCATGCTGGGAAAAGAAATCAGGTTTAGCATGCCTTTAAAACCATTAACCTGGGTATGTGTAGCTTAACCATCCTTGAACTACCTATGGGCTATATGTATCCAGTATAACCCCCTGAATGGGTCCCAATTATACAAACTATAACTTGCAAGCAATGTCCTTAGTCATCCTTTTTAAGAAGAAGGGATCACCACAGACCGATAGAGTACATTATTCAGTTGACTTGAGGGAATCCAATATACCCCAAAAGTGATCATTATTATGATGGCTTGGGTATTTCCTTGTACACTATAAGGCAATCAATTAGATCAACCATAACCATCAAGACCTTTTCATTTAACCATTCCAAACCACTTAAACCATTTATACCATTAAGGGTTTCATTACCAAGTTATACTATACAAAGTTTAATGAAAGTCAGACAATATAACCAAAAACATTTTCATAGACATTGTATCAAAAAAGTTAGGGGAATAGTGTTACCAAATACTAAAATATGCACCAATTAACTATTCCCATGCAACCAAATGTTCAAACCACCATAATAATTTGAAAACCATAAGTAAAATACATTAACCAACCATTTTAACCAAAACCCCCAACATATATTTGAAAATCCAAAACCATACAACAATTATGTCATTAAAACCATACATTAAATCACATCTTTAGTTGAACTAATAATGTGAGAGAAGTACCATACCTTAGATTATGAAGATGAGGGAGAGAAATCACCTTTGTTATCCCCAAATTAATCCTATTGATGAAACTCTAACCTTTCTTGACCCACGAGCCTTGAGAAAATTTAAAGTGTCTTAAGAGAGTTTTAGTGATTTCAAATAGGTTAAATGATATCCCAAAAGTTTTATAATTCATGGGGCATTAAGAGGTTAAGAGGAGAAATATCAAGATTACCCCTAACCTAATTTGCTTAAAATTCCCATAGGATAGTACGACCACCCTACCTAAACTATACCCTAGGGTATGAGTGGTTTCCTTACCTAATACCCTAGTCCTCCCTTTGGACCCCAACACTATCTAACATACAACCTCCCAAACCCAATCGTACCCAAACTGTATGATTAGTACCATAATATCATACCTTAGGCAGAATAGAATCACCTAGGCTTAACTTAGGGAAACCTAAAATTGATATATTACCATTATTACCCTAAGATATGACTAGTATAATCCAAATTTACCTTGGATAAAAACAAACAAACCTACACTAGTTACCATACGATCATGACATACCAAACTGTACCATATTATACGACTAGTAACCCAAGTTGTATGATGTCCAGAAGCCAAAAATGAAGAAATTATCTAAGGTTCAACACCCATACTATTTTAAAATATATCAAGGATTTGTTAACTTTATCTTCTATCTTGACTTACCCCAAAAGAGGGTGGTTTTTACTATCTTTTATGATGTTTTAAGTAGTAGTTTAGGTACTATGTTGATGCATGAGGTTAAGGTAATTTCCTCTGTTTCTCTTTAGTTGAAGCCCCATGAGAGGAATTACCCTACCCATGATTTGATGTTGTGTGTGGTTGTATTTTCTTTGATTATGGAGGAACTATTTGTGTGTAGTCCATTGAGAGATTTTCTTAGATCATCATAGCCTTTAGTATTTCTACACTCCAACGAGATCTAAATATGAGGTAGTGTCATTGGCTTGAGTTGCATAAGGATTATGACTTAACCATTCCCTATCATTCAGGTAAGGCTAATATGGTTGTGGATGCCTTAAGTTGAAATTTTACTAGCATGGGTAGCTTGGCATATATTTTGACCCAGGATAGGCCTTAGAGGTTTATTCTTTGGCTAACTAGATGGTTAGGTTTGATATTTTATTATCTTAGTGTGTTTTAGCATTCATAGAGGCTAAATCATCTTTCATAGAGCAGATTCAGGCTCATTAGTTTGATGATGTTTAATTTAGAGTAACTCTATATAAGGTGTTAAGTAGTGAGGCTAAGGAATCCTCACTTAATTTAAATGATATTTTGAGGATTAGAGGCCAAGTTGATGTGCTGAGAGTGGATGACTGGATTTGTCTAATTTTTTATGAGGCCCATTGTTCTAAGTATTCCATACGTTCGGGAGTGGCTAAGATGTGCCATAACCTGAGGCAAGATTACTGATGGGGTGGTATTAGGAAAGATGCAACAAATTTTATATCTCATTACCTATGTAGCCAATAGGTTAAGTTCGAGCATTGAAGACCTGGTGGTTTGATTCAGAGGTTATGCCTTATCGAGAGGAAATAGGAATAGATCACTTTGTAATTTTTGTTTAGGTTTCCTCATACTTCCCATGGTTCAAAAAGTGTTTGGGTCATTATGGATCAATTGACCAAACTTGCTCATTTTATTGTTATTTAGGTTTCTTTTAGTATCGAGAGGTTAGCATGTATCTATATTCATAAGATAGTGCATCTTCATGGTATGCTAGTGTCTATTATCTCAAATTAGGGTGCAGTATTGACATATTACTTTTGAAAGACTTTTCTGAACGAATTGGGCACCTATATAATATTAGCATAACTTTTCACCCATATACTAATGGTCGGTCAGAGTGGACTAATTGGGTTTTAGAGGATATGCTTTGTACTTATCTGATTGAGTTTGGTGGTCAGTAGGAGCAACATCTAGATTTGGTGGAGTTTTGTTATAATAATATCTATCATTTTAGTATTTAAATGGCTTCTATCAAGGCTTTGTATGGCAGGTGTTGGTGCTCTCTAGTTTGTTAGTTTGAGTTTTCTTAACCTCTAGGTATGAACTAGATTCATGAGTCCTTAAATACAATTTAGATCATTAAGGATAGACTTCAAGTGGCATAGAGTAGGCAGAAGTATTATACAGATCATAGACTTTGTGCCTTAAGGTTTAGTGGTGATCGAGTTTCTATTAGTGTGTTGCCCATGAAGGGGAAATCTATTAGACCTCTTAAGATTCTTCATACAATTAGTGATGTGGCTTATGAGTTACCATTGCCTGAATATTTATTAGTTATTCATCTAGTTTTTTATGTTTCCATGCTTTGGCGTTATGTTCCAGATCATTTTCATGTCATTCATTGGGATTTATGTTTATTTAGATGATTGGCTGTCTTTTGTTGTTGAGCCCGTCTCTATTTTAGCAAGAAATTTAGACCGTTGCATTACAGCTATATTTTAATAGTCAAGGTCCAGCGAAGCCATTGACCTATAGATGAGGTTACTTGGGAGGTTCTGTTAAATATATGTGGTAGTTATTTCTAGTTTTTTGCTGATTCAGGTATTTCCCTTGCCTTTAGTTCAAGAATGAGCTAGATTTTTAGTGGTGGATGATTTAAGGATTTGATTTTTTGTGATTTTTGTGAAATATTCATTTATGTATGGTTTGATGATTTTATCCCTCCCTGCGATTGCTTTGTGGTATTTCTAGGGTGTGGGGATATTGGCACGATTCCCAAAGTATTTTGGTATGATTTGTGTGAGTTTGTGGTTTTGGGTGGCTTGAAAAGCCTTATATTTGACTTGGGTCAACATTTATTGATCTATGCATCGGATGGAAATACGGACTGTGCCAGTATATTGTAACATGGTTAATATGGTTATATGGCTATTATATCTTATTTTAACCCTTTGTTTGAAATATTTTGAAATTGAATCTCAAGAGTCAATTTTGTGAAAATTATATTTTCCTTGAAAATCTAATATTGTCATTGAGTCTAGAAGATCGAATTTGTGTTAGTAGTGGGGTTGGTTCTATTTTGTGGCCTTTAGATCCCACTTCGACTCTTTGTTTAGAAATAGTGTAAATAGGGTCCCAAAGTCAAGTAGTGATAATGACTGTTTTTTGCAAATTTGATGATTCCATTTGATTCAGAATGTGTTTTAGAATTAAATTTCACTATTGAATCATGTGTGTACGGTTCTGAATGAGTTTCGGGGGTCAAAAATAAGTTTTTGACATTGTTGGTGCTGGTGTATCGGGAAAGTGAACTTTTGACCGTTTGACTAGGTTGTTTAAGCAAAACTTTGGCCACTTAAGTGAAATTTTGACACTTTGACAAGGTCGCTTAAGCAACAGTAGTGTCGCTTAAGCGACCATCATTTAGTATAAGACCTAGATTCATATTTTTGACATTTTGGAAACTAGGAAGCTCTAATTTTGATGATTTTCAATGCATTTTTCACATAGAATTATTTTCTGTCAATTTAGAACTCTATTTTGTCTATTTCCCAAGAACTTCTATTTTATTTTTTGTTACTTCTACCAAAGTTGAGAATCAAAACCCCATTTCCACTATGTTTAGGGCTTGGGAGCTCGAATTTAAATGATTCCAAAGGGGGTTTTGATACTTCATCCACGAGTAAGTTTATAATCTAATATTTATTATTATTCTCTTGATTTTATCTTCAAAACAACTTCAAATTCTTGTTATTTAAAATGGATTTTTGGAGTTTTTCTCGTTAAAGCTTGAAAATAGTTTTTATTTGACTTGAATCTCATTTCTAAAATAAAATTAAGATTTTTCCTTTTTCTAAAAACTATTTCGAAGGTTTGTTTTGACGCCAACATGAAAATAATAAATATGGGTATCGTTAGCTTTGTTTTGACACAGATTCTGTATTGTCTATTTTTCATTGATTTTGTGTCCATTAATGAGAGGGAAGCTCCAGATTGAAGGATTTTTGGACTGATTTTTGACACTCAAGGTAGCTTATGACTTAACTTTCTTTAGACTTGTATGGTCAATAACTATTAGAATAAAATCATGTTATAGGTGTGGGAACCAATCATGAAAATGTCCAAATTTTCTTGTTGTGCCAGTGCGGGAGCCTATATTGTTGTTATTTAGTAGTTTTGAGACATTTTTAGCTATGTGTGACTGTGTGGGTCTTATTTGATGTTGTTGTCCTTATTTATTACATTTGGTGTTATCTTTTCTGATGAAAAAGCCTAAATTGGAGTTTATGTTGTATTAACGGCATATTACTATTTATTTTTGCTCTATTGGCATATGGATTACATAGGATACATGGATGGTTGGAATATTAAATTGGTTTTGGCTCACCTGATTTGTATATTGATTGGATTTTGAAATTCTCATTCTTGTTGGTTGTGAGAATTACATCCTCATATAACATACATTCGTGAAACATTAGTACCACCATGGAAATATTGGAAACACTAGCTTTTTCTGACAGAAAATGTGACGCTATTAAAAATCCTCTATCGATGGATATGCTAGAGAGAAGTTATGGATATTGGTATTGAATTTGGATTAAATATGGGTTGACGAACCTCCCATGTGTCCTACCTTGGAAATGAGCTTGGTTGGTGCATACGGAGGTTGTGCGATGACCTCGTGCATCATATCACATCATCATCATTATTATATTCATGCATTTCATATGTATATATTATGCTCATTCAGTGTTGTATTATTGTTTTGCTATGATATTTGTCTTTATGTACCTCTTTCCATACTTGTATGGGTGATATTTTTATACCTATATTTTCTTGTCGTATTTGCATATGGTATATGTAAATATTATAAAACTATTAGTGGAGATCGTGTGGGCTAGCGTTAGGCATATTTCCTCATTACAGGTGACATGCCAATAGTGTATATTTTGTATGGTTTATTTTCTACTTTGCTCGGTCGGCCTATGATACCTACTAATTATAAGTAGATTGTACTCACCCCTATTGCACCCTTTTGGTGCAAATTCAGGTACGACTGCACCACTGACGGTTGATTCAAGTTGTACTAGGAGTCTATTCGAGGTAGCAGTTGATCTATGCATCCGGAGTTGACCACTACCTTTCTTTTCTAGACTATGTCTTGTCGTATTCAGAGATATCGTTTGTTCACTTTTTGATATCCTATGTATATTTTGACTTTGAGTTGTATTATTTTATTCTTACACTGTGACACTAGATTTTGGAACATTGTATGGTATCTTTGGTTGTATCTCTCTCATTTTGGCTATATATGTATGGTTCGACTTTGTTCTAAGAGTCTTATCTTGGGTTTTGGTATTATCTTTCATTTCATATCTGTTTGGATGACAGGTTTACTTGTCAAGGCTTGCTGCGACAAATGTCATCATGACCCTTGGTTTTTAAATCATGACATGAACTTGTGTGAAAAAAAGGAGAAAATCAGACTAAATGAGCCTTTTATTAACACCGATGTGCCACTAAACCGAGCATTGGGCTACTTTAGCGGTCAGTGATAAGCACCCAGGTGCTGCTAAAGCGATACCAGCACTTACCTGGCATGTCGCTAAAGTGGAAAAGCCAGTGCTAACATGGCTTGTGCTTTAGCAGCCAACTTACTTACTACTAAAGTGGCTCACTTGGCTATGTTAGGCCACTAAAGCGCCATTAGCGGATACACTAGTTGGAGACTTAGAATTATTCCATGTCTCAACTGACCCCTTTGGATTTATTCGAAATACTATATACATAAACGGACAATGCTTCCCTACTAAATTTAATGTGTTAGACTCAATGGCGCAGTTTAAATTTTCATTTGAGGTCATTTCGAAGAAAAATGGGTCACACACCCAAGTCCCATTTTTCTTAAGTTTTGATAAATAACCCATAATGAGTTTATAATCCTTGGGACCCAAACCAAAGGTCCACCTAGCCTAAAATAGACGTTCTAAATCTGCTAGAACTATCAGAATTGGAATACGAGGTCATTTGACTGAAGCTTTGACTTCAAAATAGAGAATTTTCTCTAAGAATCAAACAAATTACCCGATAATTGAATTGTCAGCTCCATCAAGTTATAAATGACTTGGGCAGCTATATGAAATCTCTAAGTAACAAAAATATATGTAAATGTAGGAAATGACCTGTAGGGTCATTACACTGACTCTATCCGACGACTCTCGAAGTAAGTCAGCACCATGGGACTTAACCTCGGAGGTCTCGAACCAGCCTATCGGAGATCGACAATGCCTACCTTATATTGCCTTAAATGGTGTCATCTCAATACTCGAATGTTAGCTATTATTATATAGAAAATCCTCCAATGCTAAGTTATGCTCCAACGGATCCCTAAAATCCATAACACAAGCCCAAAGCATATCTGTAAGATTCTAAATAGTTCCACTCTGACTGCTTATCGGTTTGTGGGTAGAAGTAATGCTAATATCAAATTGAGTACCCAACTCTTTTGAAAATCCCTCTACAACATAAAAGTAAATACTAAGCCTCTATCCAAAATAAAAGATATGGCCAATACATGTCGGTGAACTAGCTCATGAACATATATAAAAGCTAACCTCTCCACACAAATTATCATCTGAATAGGTAGAAAATAACAATGACCAAAATGCCATCTGAATCATGGGAGGTTCAATGCAAACAACCAATAAATTTCATGATGATCTGCTCCCACTTCGACTCGAGAATGGGAAATCTCAGAATTAGGACACCAGGCCTCTAATGCCCGCCCTTTACCTGCTAACAACAAAGGCAACGAGGTACAAAGTCTACTGATCTCTCTTTATATAACTCCACTAGTAGTTTTGCCTCAAATATGTATACATCTTAGTTGTCCTAGGGTGAATAGAGTATCTGGAGCTATGAACCTCATACAATATAAATTGATTCAAATCACCAACCCTCGAAATAAAAATATAGAAAATCACATCTCAGAATACCCTCAAAATCCATGGTATCCCTCTTGGACACACCCACAAACCCTTGATCATGAATGACACAAAATCCCCTTTCCTCAAACTAATGACTCCGAATATGCTCAAATAAGGTAGAACTCGCCTCAAAAATAGCAAGGATCCTTCGGGAGTCTAAAATATCAAGTCGCACCATAAGTGGGCTAAGGATTGGATGTCCCATGCCAACAGACTCTAAAAAATCAAAAGAAAATCCAAGCTACCCATAATCGTTGTTTTTCAGATCAAGGCATTTGCTACCATATTTTTCTTACTCGGTGGTATAGAATAGAGATTTCATAATCATTTAATAGTTCCATCCATCTATGCTATCTAGAATTAAGCTTACTCTAGTCATAAGGTGCTAAAGACTGTGATGATCATTGTAGATCTCACAATGATCTCTATACAAATAATGCCTCAAAACCTTAACTGCAAAAACTACCGCTGCCAACTCTAAATAATGAGTAGGCTGGTTCTGCTTATGTACCTTCAACTACCTCGATACATAGGCAATAACTCAACCCTACTATATCAAAATGAAAACCAACCCAACATCGAAGCATCACAATTATGGTAAATCCCTTGCGCTCAACATGAAGAGACAATATTGGAGATAAAGTAAAAAAATATTTAAGATTTGAAAAACTTGACTTTCGGTCCTCAGGCCACTAGAAAGGATACTCCTGTTGAGTCAATTTGGTCATATGGAGATATAGATCTGTAGTAACCTACTAAACTAATAAAGCTACAAATCTCATATGGAGATATAGGTCTTTCCCAGTCTTGAATATCCTCAATATTCACTATATACACCATAATCCCATCCTTATATAACATATGTCCTAGGAATGTAAATGAATCTAGCCATAACTCATACTTTGAGAAATTAGAAGAAAGCCTATAATCTCTCTAAGTCTAGAGTACAGTCCTTAATTTCCACGTATGCTCCTCTCTATACCTCGAATACACAAGATTTTCATTTATTAAAGAGTTCAAGTATGGTTTGAACATGTAATTCATCAAATCAATGAATGATATTGGGGCATTATTCAACCAAAAAGACATCCTCATATTTGCCATAACGAGTTTTAAAGGATGCCTTTGAGATGCTCAAAGGAAGCCTTTGGGATATCCTCAGCCCAAATCCTCAAGTGATGATAACTGAATCTCAAGTCAATCATAGAGAACATTGTCTCTCCCTGAAGTTGGTCAAACCAGTCATCAATAATTATGTATAGGATACATATTCAATGTTGACTTATTCATCTACCTATAATTGATACAAAAACCCAAGGAATAATCTTTTTTCTTCAGGAACAAAATAGGAGCATCCCAAGGTGAATGTAACACCCCGAGAGTACTCCCTATATGCGACACGGTGCTTACATCCCTAAAGGACCACAATCTAACTCATTAGTTGGTACTTACTGTGAGCACTGAATAAAATAATGAAGACATGTGTAGAACTTAACTGAAAATGCCTTAATAACAACTAAAAATAAATACTGAATCATAGTTTTACAACTTCTAAAACATATTATCAATATTGATAATAACAACTTAAAATTGACTATTTGTCTATACTAGTCTGAAAGCCTAAAAAATGTCTGACTGTGGGGTTGATGTGACAAGCCCCCAACTAACTCTGACTGACTAAATAACTAAACTACTAACATAACTGAATATAAGATAGCTCATCCTCGAAGAATGAAGACTCACCATGACTATTGTTGCTGATGCACTGGAAAGTCTAAGTACGATAGGGTATCCGACCATCCAAACCTATGATATATGACATCATAGCGTAAGAAACGAGTATGCGATCAGTACTTTGAATGTAATGGTATGCTAAATGAGGTTAGGCTGGTATAAATAGGTTCATGTGCATGAGTAATAACTGATTAAATGTATTGCATGAGGTACTGAGTAAGAATGAATGAAAAAATTGTAAACAGTGAGAATGCATGACCAAGCATAAAATAAGTTCTGAAATAGTCTATAAACTAAAATAATAAAATCAGAATACTTAATTACTTATAAACTATATGTTATTGTCAAAAAAGACTGAACTGAGTACTAAAACTGAAATTATGAGAGGTATCATCTAACCGACATGTCCTAGTCTGAGCTGATCAGGGTCCAACCTTTGACCCCAGTTGGAAGAATGTTAGTACCAATCCACGAGTACTAACAATGGTTGTAGAGTTAGTCTTAATCTAGAGGTTAACCCCTGCTATCAATCCTAAACTACTGGGTGATAGATAAATGTACCAGTCCTAAATTGGTGGGTGACATCTCATAACCTTCTCTAGCTACGTAGTTCTGGAACTAAGGGATTGCTTCTAAGGACCCAATCCTAACTGGCGGGTGAGCCCTCGTCCCTAGGTTCGCTCGATGCTTAATCTTACTCCCAACTAAAAGATACTAATTATTAGATAAACTAACTTAACTGGACAAGTAACTAATCATGACGACTAACTGAGTGCTAATGCTCATGATTTATCTAAAACTATTCTGAAGCTACTGAAACTAAATAAATAGCTAAACTTTAGGTATTCATAACCCCTATGAATCGATAGCAATAACAATAGGACCACATAAAATCTTTATAAACATTCAAGAAAATCATTTTTCACAATTATTCATTTAAGCATTTCATCAAACATATGGTCACTAAGACTTTAACATAGGGCATTCTTTTAAACATGAAAAGATAGCACAATCACATGACCAAATCATAAACGAAGGGTTTTATTCTGTATTCTTATAGACATTATATGGAAGTCACAATATTTGAAACATACTATATTGCATTCTATATGAAATCAATTGAAAACATAATTTGAAAATTGAATTACTAACATATAGATAAACATACTTTAACTTTCAACGTGTAAGGACTCTTTCTATCAAAACACTTGGAAGCATAACAAGGGGACATTATTGAAACCCAAATCATTTAGACATTTCTTCAAATACTAGAAATTCATATGCTTGAGCATGAGAATAGTCAAAACATGAGATGCTAACATAATTAAAATACAACAAATCATGGATTTAGGGAGTAAACATGGGAATAGCACCATTCAAACATGTAAGGTTTAATTTTAACAATAATTACATACAAACATGGTATAGAATCAAAATTTATGAGGATTCATGGTTAAAATCACAATAAATTATAAAAATCATAACTTTGAATTTGAAATTAGATTATTGGACTCCATGGGTGGAAGGACCGATGGATGAATATCTAACATCCCTTAAAGTTTTGATCTTGAAAGAGAATTAACATTTCTTGAAGGATAATGACTAGTGACTCTTGGATTATTGTTCTTGGGAATGGAGGAGGGTTTTTACGTGAGTTGATTTGAGGAAGATGAGAAAATAATGCCCTTTTGGGTGTTATAATTCATGCTTTGGACGTTTGGGGTTGAGGAGAAAGGACAAAAGTAACCCTTGGCCCTTAATAAGATAAAACTGTGGGGGAATATCCCCCATGGTGTGACCCCTAGTTGGGTTAAGCATCCCTCATGATATGACCCGTAGTCGAGTTAAATAGCCCTTCCAGTGTGGCCTATCGTGACCCCTTACTACTTCTCATGGAAAATGCCATAACTTTTCACTCATGTATCAGATTAAGGCAAAATTGGTATAGTTGGAAAGCCAATTTGATTATATAAAATTTGGTGGGTCCTAATCTTCTAAATTCCACATATAAATGAAGTTATACTCATTCAAAGATGTCCTTTGTGAAATCGAACACCAAAAATTGGCTAAATCAAAGGCTATTAGCTCACTTTGCTCTAACTGACACTTATGAACATTTTTCCCACCTCATAATCTTTATTCACACTAGATTAATGATCATGAAACATGGATTCAAGTATGAATAATGGGACTAGATTTTACACTCATAGGAACGAAGGTCTAATTTCTTGCTTAGAAGCATGTGGGGTATTACAATATCTCCCCCTTGGGAATATTCATCTCGAATGAGACTGATTTAACTGATTTCTGAAATAAGGCAACTAAGATCATATACTAAACATACATGAGTTGGAATTAACTGAATATCATAAACTGAACTAATTTCTTAGATACATGCAATGACTTAAGAAGGGCTATAAGGGTGAGAGAGAAACAAAAGCATCAACTTATGAGTACCCATTACTTCAAGATGTCTATTGTTATGTGAAGATAATATGGAAGGTTTAGGACATAAAATATCGAGGGATTACAGTACATCTCTCTCATTGGATTTTATGTCCTCCGAAATATACTGACTTGGCTGAAATACTGAGAAAAGACTGAATAATGTGTGAAACAGTTATGAACTAAATAGCTAGAATCTCAAACTGATGTCTGATGAATGAAATGAACTAAATTTACAACTTAGATGGTCATAAAGGAATCTCTTCTTGAATAGAATAGATGAAAACCATAGGAACTTGTCTATATGACTGGTAAACTGAATTGTTGGATATATAGATTGAATCATACTGAAAGTTTATCCTTACCTAGAGTATTTTTTTTACACTCTTTCTATGAAGTTCTAATGACTTTAGGGAGAAAAGAATCTTGGGCATGGTCAGAATAAGAAATCAAAACAAGGCTAAAATTTTGTAATATGGAACACAGGCCTACAAAACATAAGCAAGGATAGAACTACTAAGCCTTATGCACTGCAAGTATTAACTTTCAAGCTTAGCCACTCTTCTCCAATACTCCCTCAACTATACTTTCTACCTCAACACCAAACTTCACTTGAGGCTACTAAAAATATTCTCGGGCACAAATAACTCTACCTACTGAAGTCTGAGTTAAACTGAATTCCCTCACTATGATCAAGCCTACTCAAATCTACAAAGTGCACACATAACACTGTAATACTTGTCTGAGTAATGAGTTCGACACACCCTCCTTTATTCCAACTCCTTATTTCATGAATAATTCTTATTACTTATTCAACAACTACATCCAACCTCTTACTAGCCATTCACTAAAGCATATTAATTTTAACAACTTATACACCAACATAATAGAATTCTTCTCATATTCTCTAATACCTATGTCAATAAAAACTTCCAAGCATTGTTCCCATGAAAACACACATAAAATTTCAACTAGCCATGACATGTATTAAAACTTAGCCTCAATCTTACTTCACACTTACAGCCTTAGCTAAAATAAGTATACCACAATCTTTCATTAACAAAAAATATTTACTCTCTCCTAGCTAAGCAATTGCTCATCACTATCATCATTTCATAAGGAGAGGTCACTGAAAGGTTAAAACATGAGGACCTGAAGCATGAGTGAATACTATACATAGCTTGACACTTAATTGAGGCTTGAGGAATAGAATATCAATATTAGGAATTTATGAAAAGATCTAAACTAAGGTTATACATGACATAATTTGAATTTCATTGATCATTAAGAGTGTAGCATAAGTTATGGGAACAGAGCATACTCTAGAACACAAATACATGAGTCATAAGCTGCATGACCTGAATTGGTAGTTCATACATTCATGGAATATGATTCAAATTATTGGGTGAACTGGAACTCCTTATACTAGGAATTGGAAGCATACATGATTCTATGGAAAGTGCGTGAAGATAAGCTATGATTGTGGAACTGATATGTAAGGCATGTGTAGATATTGTGATAACTAAAGTAAAAATACTGAAATAAGAATGGGTTGGGTATCATCCTCCCTTACTGCTATTCTAAAAAATACTGACATCGTACTAGAATTTGAGAGCCTGACTTGGTTACTTATTCTATCATCTCCCCCTTAGCTTAAAGCCATCATTCTAGGTCTGGGAACTACTCAATCAACATCTTTAAACTTAACTTTCTCCACATTACTCTAGAACCTAGGGTATAATAATATCCATAAATGATAAGCTCATCCTGAAAGACTACACCTGATAATGTAAAACCCACTACTAGTACTTCCTTCTGAGATACAACTCTTGGCTTTCTATAGCCCCCAACAATCATCATATAACAACTTAACCACTGACTAACTTAGAATTCTTAACTCTCCCTTCTATTAGCTTAATCCTCAAAGATTCAAACTTAGATTCTAATGCTTAACATAGATATCCCCAAACCTTCAATAAACCATACTACTTTCATCATAGCCTACAATTATCACTTATCTAAACTTATATTTTCCCTACACCATGGGAATTACCATTACACCAACAACATATACTTTCAAATCAATAAACTTAAATTCTTTTCTTACATATACTATTCTAAGCCTACTGATTCACCTTTCATACAACAGCCCATTGAATGCAAAATCTATTAAAATAAGATAACTGCTGCTAAACATCTGGGTTCATACTTGTAACTCTAGGTCATATTCTATTATAGGATTCTGGGGGGGTCTAAAAGCAAATCTAACTTTGGATAAATGCACCATTTTTATAAATCATGAATGAAATATTTCTTACTTGGAACATAAAGGAACTGATAGGATTCTTTTAAGCCATTATACAATCCCATAACTACTGTGGGAACTATCTGAGAAAATCTCTATTAGTAAGGATTAAGCTTGATTATTTCTGTTACCTTAAAAATAAGGTAGGTTCGGCATTAATGGAGCGAGATGAGAATTTGTATAAATTTCTTAGAGGACCTTTCTATAGAATGATCTGAGATATGAAAGAAGAAAAACTTTCCCTAAAATATCTTGTAGCCTCATGTCCATAAGTGTTGTGCTCTTCGCATACATGCATAAGTCTCTACTCAATGTGGCTATAAACTTCCCTAGGACACTGTAAAACCATAGGCTCTGATACTAAGCATGTAACACCCCGAGAGTACACCCTGGATGCCACACAGTGCTTAGATCCCTAAAGGACCACAAGTTAACCCCTATAGAATGATCTGAGATATGAAAGAAGAAAAACTTTCCCTAAAATATCTTGTAGCCTCATGTCCATAAGTGTTGTGCTCTTCGCATACATGCATAAGTCTCTACTCAATGTGGCTATAAACTTCCCTAGGACACTGTAAAACCATAGGCTCTGATACTAAGCATGTAACACCCCGAGAGTACACCCTGGATGCCACACAGTGCTTAGATCCCTAAAGGACCACAAGTTAACCCATGAGTTGGTACCTTCTATGAGCACTAAATAAAATAACAAAGACATGTGCAAAACTTTGCCAAAAATTCAATAAGGTTTTAACAACTAATAATCAAAACTGAATTATACTTTTACAATGTTTAAAACATACTGTCAATACTAATAAAATAACTGATAATAATGATTGAAAACTAACTATCTGTCTGTACTAGTCTGAAAGCCTCAAAAATGTCTAACTGTGGAGTTGATGGGATAAGACCCCAACTAACTTTGACTGACTAAATAACTGAACTACTGACATAACTGAATATAAGATAGCTAATCCTCACAGAATGAGGAATCACCATGGCTGCTACTACTGATGCACTGGAAAGTTTAAGTTTGATTAGAAATTTGAGCGTTCGAATGTATGATATAAGATATTATGGCATAAGAAATAAGTATGTTATTACTACTTTGAATATACTGGCCTGCTTAATTAGATTAGGCTGATATTCATGTTTTCATTTGCATGAGTAATAATTTACTGAATGTATTGTATGAGGTACTGAGTAAGAATGCATGAAAATTGTGAAGACTGAGAATACATGACCAAGCATAAAACAAGTTCAGAAAAAGTTTGTAAACTAAAATACTGAAATCTAATAACTAAATAACTAATAAACTATATGCCATGGTAAAGCAAGACTGAACTGAATTCTAAATAGAGTACTGAAACTGAAACTGTGGGAGGAATCATCTAACCGACATGCCCTAGTCTGAGCTGATTGGAGTCCAACTTGTGACCCCAGTTAGAAGGATGTTAGTATCGTGCCACAGGTACTAACAATGGTTGTGGAGTCAGTCCTATTCTAGCGGGTGACCCCTGATATTAGTCCTAAACTAGAGGGTGATTCAAAAGAGTGTTAGTCATAAACTGGAGGGTGACATCTCATAACCTACATTGGCTGCATAGTTCTGGAATGTAGGGATTGCTCCTAAGGACCCAGTCCTAACTAGCGGGTGAACCCCAATCCCTAGGTTCAGTTGGTGCTGAATCCTACTCCTAACTAAATGACACTTATACTAGATTGAACTAACTTAACACGACAAGTAACTGATCATGACGACCAACTGAGTGCAAATGCTCATGATTTATCTGAAATTATTTTAAAGCTATTGAAACTAAGTAAACAGCTAAACTTTAGGTATTCATAACCCTAGGACTCGATAGCAATAACAATAAGACCACATGAGATCTTTGAAACCATGGAAGGAAATCATGGTTCACAATTATTCACTTAAGCATTTTATCAAACACATGGGGACTAAGACATAACATGGGGATGCTTTTTAAACATAAAAAGATAGCACAATCACATGACCAAATCATAAACTAAGGGTTTTATTCAGTATTCATATGAACATGATATGGAAGTCACAATATTTAAAACATAATATAATGCATTCCATGTGAGCTCATTAAAAACTTAACTTAAAAATCGAATTACGAAGATATAGTAAACGTACTTCAACTTTAAATGTGTAAGGACTCTTTCTACCAAAACTCTTGGAAACGTAACAAAGGGTCATTATTTAAACCCCAATCATTTAGACATTCATCAAACAATTGAAATTCATAGGCTTGAGCATGAGAATAGTCAAAACATGAGATGCTAACGTAATTGAAATAAAACAAATCATGGATTTAGGGAGTTAACATGCAAATTGTACCATTCAAAAGTGTAAGGTTTAATTTCAAGGTTTAATTTCAACAACAATTACATAAGAACATGGTATTGACTCAAAATTCATGGGGATTCGTTGTTGAAGTCTCAATAACTTGTAAAAGTCATAACTTTGAAATTGAAATTGGATTCTTGGACTCCATGGATGGAAAGGACCCATGAATGAACATCCAACATACCTTAAATCATTGATCTTAAAAGATAATTAACTATTCTTGAAGGTTCTTGAATTATGATGCTTGGATTTTTGTTCTTAGTAATGGGGGAGGGTTTTTACATGGGGTTATTTGAGGTAGATGAGAAAATAATGCCCTTTTAAGTGTTATAATTCATTCTTTGGACGTTTGGGGTTAAGGGGAAAGGACCAAAGTAACCCTTGACCCTTATGTTGCTACAACTATGGGGGAATAGCCCCCATGTAAAACCCCTAGTTGGCTTAAGCAGCCCTTGCAGGGCGGGGCTATTGCAACCCCTTACTGCCTCTTATGGAAAATGCCATAACTTTTCACTTGAGTATCGAATTAAGGCAATATTTGTATCATTGGAAAGGTAATTTGATTATATACAATTTGGTGGGTCTTAATCTACCAAATTCTAGTTATACATATATTTATACTCGTTCAAATATGACCCATGTGAAATTGAACACCAAAATTGGCAGAATCAAAGGCTCTTAGCTCACTTTGCTCTAAGTGACACTTATGAACATCTTGCCCACCTCATAATCTTTCTTCACACTAGGTTAATGATCATGAAACATAGATTCAAGTATGAATCATAGGACTAGAGTTTACACTCATAGGATTGAAGGTCCAATTTCTAGCTTAGAAGCATGCAGGGTATTATAGTGACACAATCTTCCTAATAAAAACCTTACCTAGAAGATCCTAAAGTAAAGAATCAACTCTTTATGCTTGACAGAATCCATATAGTAAGATTCCATAGAAATAGGTCGTGTACTTAGATCAAGATCGATAATAAACTTAACATTGCATTTAAGAGAAATACTGGATAGATCAGAAGGAAAGACAGCAAGAAAATCATGGACTACCAAAACATAATCATGTGAAGGAATCTCCCACTAACATCATAAATTTAAGCATGATAATAATCGCAACCCCTCCATATAGGACTCCTAACCCAAACATAAGAAATAATTTCCATTGGTGTATGGTCAAGAGATCCCTACCACCCAACTAATGTTGTGTTGAGAATGACTAATATAACGGTCATGGAAAAACAATCCAAGACCGTGTGATAGGTGGATAAAAATTCCATGCCTAGAATCACATCAAATTCCACCATATCTAATATAATAAGATCATCTTGAGTATCGAACTCTCAAACATTCACAACACATGATTTATAAACCCAATCCACTACTACAGAATCACCCTTAGAAGTAGATACACATAATGGCACAGATAAAGAATCTCTAGATAACTCAAATTATGGTGCATAATAAGAAAACAAATATGAATAATTGGATCCCCAATCAAATGAAGTAAAAGTTGGATGATGGCACACTATTATTGTACTTGTAAAAAATACATCTAAGAACTCTGCCTCAAGTCTACCAAGTACAACATAAAAATAACCTCACCTGCCACCTATCTAGGAATATGAAAAATCACCTATCTTACCTACCTGAGAACCTTCTTGATAACCCTAGGTACCACACTGATGACCCTGCATAGCACCTCTAACTAGGGGCGGCAATGGCCCTAATCGGTGGAACACTCTTCAATGCAACTACAACTATCCCATATCGAGGACACTCTGGAATAATAGACGAAGGCCCCATATTTATTACATGACTCTGATGCTGCACCCTATCCATAAGATCCAATGACTTGGAATAGGCATCTTTATTAGAAAACCCATAATGTGTCTTTCTTGATGACTGACCGTTGCTCTAGCTAGGATGATCACTGTAACTTGGTTAACCCCTATTAGTAGTCTAAAATTAAGCATTAATGGGCCTACATACTAACCATAATGCTAATCAGACTGTCAAAGAGGGTACCTACCCTGAGAATTTTAGCCTCTGAATTATGAGCCACGTTGGTTCTCACTAAAACTACCTTGGTAATATGGCCTCTTATTAGTGCCCTTTAGATATCGTAAAGAATCTCTTCCATATTCTGAGCATAGTCAAAGACCTTAATAAAATACCTACCAGTGGCTACCGAACTCTAGCTAGTTATGTAAAGAGGAAGTATCAGTCCTTACATAAAACAAGAAATCTGCTCATACAGTTAGCAAGATAGTTGTAGCATGCCCGGGAAACTCATGGAATTGAGCCTCATACTTTAGGACAGTTATAGAACCCTGCTCAAATCTCAAGAACAGATCTCTCAAACTCTTTCAATTCTACGAGGCATATACTTCTTCAAGAAAGAGTCAGAGAATAGAGTCCATATAAATAGGGGAGATCTAACTAGCCTAGAATAAATATAGCCTCTCTACTAATGTCTAGCTGTCAAGTCTAACTGAACACTAGTGTAGTCGACCCCATGATTCTTAACTTGGATCAAATTATGGAGCCTATCCTCAAAAGAATTCAAGAATACAATGCATCCTCGCTCGGTGTCACGACCTAATTTCTCAAATTATAATGGAACCTACTATAGCCCACTAGTAGGTAAGTCATCAAGTAGTCCAAAATTACTAGTACGATTACCAAGAGAAATGAAAGAAGAATACAAAATAAGTGTAGTAAAAGACTGAAATACATTAAATAGTCCCAAAACTCGATGGAATTAGTATAGGAGATTAGTGTAATAAGACTGTTAAAGTATGAGTCCCAACATGTCGTACTCAGTAAGCAACTACCGAATAAGCCTCAATCATAATGCAGATATAAATATCATGCAAGAAAGGATGTAAACTATACCCATATAACCAAGAACTAACAGAGTAAATCTAAGAAGACATTAAGGACAAACTATCTGATTTTATCCAAATGCCAAACTTCAACACTACACCATATATCATGGCTAATATACAAATGAAGAGCAAAAGAAGGTTATATAATAGTATACAAGGCCAAGGAATGGATATACATCATGATTAAATAAAGGAAGAAATAGATATAAGGTAATACCATATATAAACATAAATAGATGTACATATATATAAATAAGATTTAGTCAAAGGTACATCCTAAGTCATCACACTAGCATCTCTAAGCCACCTAATCATACTAGGAACTAGTGCTAAAATAATCAGTGTCTCTAATCCATACATTTAAACATGAGATAATTACTATAATAAAAGAAACCATAAAAAAATCAGAATATCAGGGTCTAAAGCTATAATGCCTAACCATGGGATAGTCATGCATAATAATATAACCGTAAGATGAAGGAATCAAAATCATACCTCAAATATCAATACCACTCTAATAACCAACTTGTCATGCACTAACCATAATAATAGCAAAATAGATATAAAGAAACTAGCTAGTGCAAACAAGTAATACCTAATTGGGTCATTCATAAACTCCTCCTCTAAAGGACTAGAAAGTTCAATCAACAATTAGGAAACAATAATCAAAGCCCATACCTATTCAACCTCCCCATTAATCTTATAGACACAATTACAAAATAGTATACACCACAAGCCATACTCATCTCCTATACCTATATAACCCCCTCCCACATAAGGATAATAGATATAGGCATATACCGGTGATAGGCAATGTGCATTCACTGATAAATGCAAAGTAAGTCCATAATACCATAACTTATCCAAGTACAATAATGTAAAAAAGTGTATACATCTCTTCCAGCTAAAAAGTACATAAAGGCAGGACTTATAGAGACATATCATCTCTTGGCATAAAGGAGTACCTATATACACCAACCTGGTCCCGATCTAAGATTTCCAATAAATGTCAATGTCATCATCAATCACTGAACTTGAATCAAAACTCAAATTATCAATACCATCATCAATCCACTTTGTTCAGTACTATATATATGTATATATATGTATATATAAATGTATGCACATAAAATGAATGGGATAGAACCATGGATAAAAGGTTATATGTCCATAAATCCATTTCCTGAGGTAAACTCTAAGACTAAATCATCATTAAGTATGGAGAGGGTCAAAATCTCTCTCAACCGAGGTAAATGGTAGTAGCAAAATCATGGACCGAAATCTATCTTAGTCAAATCTATACAAAATTATTTTTAGGCCCAAGGCTCATAAGTTTTTCATTAAGATGGTATGATTTTTATTATGAAGAAATCCATTTCAAAAGTGAAAAGTGGAAATAAATCCATTTTTAGAAAGAAGTAATGAAATTGCATTTTCATTGGTATCATACCATCTACCGTTTAAGTGATCATGATTATACCTAATCTATGCATGCCACCACCAGTATTCAAATAATATGATTATAAGCCTTAATATATACATAAACTTTGACCACTTTCTTTACAAGGATAGATTACTTTCTGAAACCTAACCAATATCATAATCATGACCTTGGGCCCAATATATATCTGACATAACCATAGCATCATAATCATGACCTTAGGCCCAATATTATATATAGTATAATCATAACATCATTATTCATGAAAAAACATTACAATCCACCAAGTTATATTGAAAGTTTATACTAGAGGTTCACTAGTCTTTACTATATCTAACAGGTTGTCGTATGAATATAAGCCTACAAAGCTAACGCAATTCTTAGCCTAAGATAGGTTGGAGGGGTCCACTTTTGATACCTAAAATCCATTTTATACAAGGTTCTAACCCAAGCTAGGTTAAGGTATCTAAAAGGGTATATGTCTGTAAATCCATTGCCTGAGGTAAATATTGAGACTAAATCATCATTAAGTGTTGAGAGGGTCGAAATCTTTCTTAACTAAGGTAAATAGTAGTAGCAAAATCATGGACCGAAATCTATCTCGATCAAATCTCTAAAAAAATTATATTTAGGCTCAAAGGATTATAAGTTATTCATTAATATGGTATTAGTCCCATTATGAAGAAATCCATTTTAAAAGTGAAAAGTGGGAATAAATCCCTTCATAGAAAAAGAATAATAAAATTGTATTTTCATTGGTATCATACCATCTACTGCCTAAGTGATCATTATTGTACCTAATCTATGCATTCCATCAAGAGTATTCAAACAATATGATTATAAGCATCAATATGTCTATAAACTATGACCACTTCCTTTACAAGGATAGAATACTTTATGAAAACTAAACGCTATTATAATCACGATTTTGGGCCTAATATATATCCATCATAACCATAGCGTCATAATCATGACCTTAGGTCCAATATTATATCTAGTATAACCATCATATCATAACTCATAGAAAAATCATTAGAATCCTCCAAGTCACATTGAAACCTTATACTAGAGGTTCATTAGTCTTAACTATATCTAACAGGTTTTTGTATGAATATAAACCTACAAATCTAGCACAAGTCTTGGCCTAAGATAGGTTGTAGGGTCCCACTTCTAATCCCCAAAATCTATTTTAGACAAGCTTCTAACCCAAGCTAGGTTAAGGTATCTAAATTTACTTGGGTTAAGGGGCTTTTAGTCTTTTACCCCTTACACGATCTTATAACATAAAATAACCCAATTTTATTTAGTTTGAAAAGATTAAATTATTCTCTTTGTCTCTCAAACTCAAAACCCAAGAACATTCAAGGGTTTTATAGTAAGTTCATCATCTGGGATCAAAACTTTGAATTGACATCAATTTGTTTTGTATTTCAGGCATGTATCACATTCCTAAAATTTAATGTTACATTGTGTCACCTATTTAATCATTATTTACGTGTTTTAGATTGATGGGTTTTAAATTGGGTTTTGGGGTTTTGATTGGTATCACTTTAACTACTTTTTCCATGATTTAAATTGATTATTTATGATTAAAATTTTATGTTTTTGGAACAATTGGGTGCATTTTTATGGTAATTGAAATGGGCAACATGGGTTTACCCAAATTTATGACTTTTTGGCTTGCTAAAGGCATTAACACTAATCCACTTTGTAAATTTGGTTTTTAAACATGGATAATTGCATAATTCAACTTACTTATGAACCCTTAGCATTACATTAATGGATAATTGGTTAAAATATATTCAAAAGGGCCTAAGTTGCCATGGTTTGGATTTTAATATAGAAATTGGGAGTCGAATGGTTACATGAATTGGTTTGGTATGATTATATGAGCTTGAAAGCATAATTGGTATGAAAATACCAAGTGGAAACTACCTTAATAAAATACTCCTAGGTAAATGATTGGAATTATGTGAAAACTATTTTAAATCCAAATTAAAAATAACTGTGTAGCTCATCATGAAAGTGTAGTCTCGCGGGTGCTAACACTATAAAATACGTTTACCATATGGGGGTTTACAAGACTGTATACTTGGTTCATACATTATATATTAGAATAGCTAGAGCATTGGTGTTCCTAGACCTTCTTTGGATTCCTTGGTTTGTGTGCCTAACACACACTAGGGTCCTTTTAGTAAGGGAGATGAACCTATATAGCCCATGGGAGTCTTTAGGATGGAGGGAACGACATAGTTCTGGTTAATGGGTTAAACTTCCATGTTTATGGCCCTTGCCCCTATCCCATCATCCTATATATATATGTATATATAATTGTTTTGCAAAGAATTTTGACTAGTTTATGGCATTGGCATTATTTTATGACTTTCCCTGAGTTACATGCCAGTTCTTATCTTGTTGACTGTCCCTACATACTATATCATTTCATGATGTAAGGTATGAAGGATTTTCTATTTCTTTTGTGAAGTGTTAGGTGGCTAGTGCTCTTGTGGATTTTTTGTGAAATGGTGAGCTTCCATCTTTTGGAAGGCCTAGTAATTTTACTAGTTTCATTACTATTTTGGTATTTTGGATTTTTATTTTGGTCATAGTCGAGGGCATGTCCCTACTCAGTTTGTATTTTAGTTTTAGAGGCTTTTCTGGACAAATATAGGTTGGATTGTTGGTTTTTACTCTTAGAACTTTTATTTGACTTACTTATATTTTTATCACTATCTTGAGTAGCTTCCACATTCTTATTATTATGCTCATTAGGAAAGGTTAAGGAGGTTGTCTTTGGGGGCTTGAGATTACCCGTCATGGCCAGGACTGGTTTTGATCATGATAAGGTTGGTATCAAAGCACAGTTTAGTGTTGTTGGGTGTCCATAATTTCATTACAAGTAGAGTTCCATTTATGGGTATTTAGTGCACCACACTTATAAGGGGGAGGCTACAAGGCATTTAGGAATGTTTTCCTTTATTGTGTTCTACTTTCTGGTTATAGAGTCTAGTGCTATGAAACTCTCTAACTCCTGGCTTACTCGTATTTTAGATCATGCCTCCCCAAAGATCTAGGTTTCAAAGAAACTCTTATGGGCACTCAATCCTACCTAAAGAGAATATGTAGAGAACTCATTCTACTTATAGAGTAAAACCTATTTTGGGGTCCCTACTCCTGCGTGTACTTCCCTACGTGGAGTTTCACCAATCCTTATTAGTGTTCCTTAAGATACCCGAGCTGGTGATACTTATGATTAGCCACCTTATGGAGATATCTCTAATATAGTGTTCCGTCAGTCTACTGTATGCTTACTCAATTGGTGGCATCACAGCCTTATTAGTTTGATTGTGTTGGTTCTTTATCTTATTTATCTGAGGTCACTTAGGTTGGCTAGTTTATGAGGTTAAATCCCCCAACCTTTATAGGCTCTAAGATTGAGCAGGATCCTCAAGGATTTATTAATGAGATAGAGAAGATTTTTAGGGTGATGTATGCTACTAAGTTTGAAGGTGTAGTGCTTGTTGTGTATAAACCAAAAGATGTAGCTTACTAGTGGTGTGAAGAGTGGGAAACAATGAGGGGTGATGATGTTAAACAGGTAGTATGGGAAGAGTTTTTGGGTGCCTTTCTTGGTAACTTTTTTCTCAGGAGTTGAGGTAAGCTAAGGCTAAAGAGTTTGTGAACTTGAAGTAAGGAAAGATGAATGTAAAGGACTATGCTCTAGAATTTCAACAGTTTTCCCTTTATACCCTAAAGTTAGTGGCTAATATAAGATCCAAAATAAGAAATTTTGCTACTAGTTAGTCTTGTGATTTGGTATTAGAATGTTAGGCTTCTATGTTAAGTAAGAAGCAGGTAGATATGAGAGAGAGCCAGAGAAAGAATTATATATATTCAAAGGAGAGTGCAAGTCAACAAAACAATAGGAGATATGGTAGATAGTGGATTAAGATAAAGAATTAGGGAAGTTCGTATTCCATAGCTAGTGTTCCTTATTCTTAGTCTTTTGGTGATCGTTGTATTCAGACTAGTAGTGGCCCTAAGGAACAGGGTGTCCTATCTTAGATTAGATGAGCTCAGTCAGACCCACTTTATCTTCTTTGTCATTTTTATAGACAGCTTTATCGAGGTTATTGTGAAGGAGGTAGGAACTTGTGTTTTAATTATGGTCATCCTGGTTATGAACAGAGAAATTGTACTTCATCTAGGGTTACCACTGGATCTAATAAAGTTTTAGTCAGCACTTTTTTAGCTCCGGCACCTAAGGGCTCCACTTCCAGTACCATCACTTGCAGGAATTATCTCTATGGTCTTATTACTCGCCAAGAATCTAAAGCACCCTCAATGTTATTATTGGTATCTTCTATCGTGATGTTTATTGGTTGCTTGATCTGGGTTCTACCCAACTTTATATGACCCTTATATGGATTTACACTTTGGTTTTGGTCATAAAAGTATTCTTAATCCCTTTTCTATTCTATTTTGGTAGGTGATTCTGTTATTGCTAAAAAATTTTGTAGGGATTTTATTGTGTCCATCTTTCTGAGGGAGACATTAGTACTTTTGGTAGATCTTGATATAGTGGATTTTGATATGATCTTGGGGATAGATTGGTTCCATTGGTGCTATGCTTCTCTAGATTAAAGAATCCAAAAGGTTACTTTTCAATTTCATGATAAACTTGTGATCGAATGGGAGGGGATTTCCTTAGTTACCAAAGGGAGGTTTATTTCCTACCTTAAAAACCAAAAGTTGATTTCCAAAGAGTGTCTGTATCATCTAGTTTGGGTTAAGGATTTGAATTTTCAAAGTCATTCTTTGCAATCTGTCCTTGTTGCTAGTTGATTTTCTGAAGTATTTTTGATGATATATCTATAATTCGTCCTGATAGGCAAATAGATTTTGTGATTGATCTTCTATTAGATACCCATCTTATTTCCATTCCCTTGTGTAGGATGGCTCCGTCTGAACTAAAGGAGATAAAAGAACATTTAAAGGATCTTTTTGATAAGGTCTTTAATCATCATAGTATTTCTCTATAGGGTACTCTTGTACTTTTTGTGCAAAGAAAAGATGGGTCTCTTTGGATGTGTATAAATTATTGTCAGCCAAATAAGGATACAGTGAAGAATAAGTATTATCTTCCTATAATCAATGATTTTTTACCAACTTCTAGATGCTCGGTGTTTCTCTAAGATTGATCTTTACTTAGGCTACCATCAGTTGAAAATTAGGGAGGTTGATATTCCCAAGAATACTTTCCAAACTTGGTATGGCCATTATAAGTTTTTGGTTATGTCATTTGGGTTGACTAATGCTCCAATTGCTTTAATGGATCTTATGAATCTGGTTTTAGAAAGTTTTTGGACTAGTTTATAATAGTTTTCTTTGATGCCATCTTCGTGTACTCTAATAGTAAAGAGGATCACGCCAATCACCTCCAAATTGTGTTGCAAGCTCTTAAGGATCAAAAGTTTTATGCAAAGTTTTTTTAGTGTGAATTTTGGTTAAGTGATGTGACCTTTCTTAGGAATCTAGTTTCTAGTGGAGGGATTAAGATAGATCCACAGAAATTTGAGGCCATTAAGAAATAGTCTAGACCCATGACTCCAACCGACACTAGGAGTTTCTCGGTAGTTTTTAGATGTTGAAGGATTAGTTGAATTTTGCTTCAATTTATACCATTCTTAATGGTACTAATACGTTTGTTGTGTATTTTGATGCATCTCTTATGGGACTAGATTGTGTTTTGTTGCATCACGATAAAGTCATGTCTTATACTTCTGGGTAGCTTATGGTTCATGGGAATAATTATCCGATGTATGACCTAGAGTTGACAGCTGTGGTTTTTGCTTTAAAGATATAGTGTGTTATCTGTATGGGGTATATATGGATACTTATTTTGACCATAAGAGCTCGCACTATGTGTTTACTTAGAAGGAGTTAAATCTCAAGCAGAGATGGTGGCTCGAGTTGCTTAAAGATTATGACATGAGCCTTCACTAGTATCAAAGTAAAGCTAATGTTGTTGCTAATGCTCTTAGAAAGTTTTCTATAGGAATATTATCTCTTGGGGATGAGGAGAAAAGAGGAATGGTGAAGGATATTCATAAACTGGCTAACATAGAATTCTATATTTTTAACTCTAAGGATGGGGGAGTGATTGTCGAAGAAGTGGTTAAATTATCTCTTGGTGCTGAGGTGAAGGAGAAGCATGTTTTGGATCCTATAATTATGCAGATCAAGGATCACGTGGGTCAGTAAAAGGTTATATTATTTATGATTAAGGGAGATGGCATTCTGAGATATAAAGGAAGATTGTGTATTCTTGATGTTGTTGGGCTGTGGGAAAGGATTCAGACTAAGGCTCATGAGTTTTGATATACAGTTCATCTGGGTTCGACTAAGATATACAATGACTTAAAGGAAATCTATTAGGGGAATAATATACAGAGGGGTTTGGCAAGTTTTGTTGCTAAGTATATGGTTTGTTAGCAAGTCAAGGTTGAGCACTTGAGGCCAGGTGATATGTCTCAAGATATAGAGTTGCCTATATGGAAGTGGGAGATGATTCATATAGATTTCATTATAGGTCTTCTATGGTCTCGCAATCAGTATTATTCAATTTGGGTCATTATGGATAGGATCAATGAGTCTGCTCACTACTTGCCTATGCAGACTAACTACTCATGAGAGGATTATGTTGAGTTGTTCGTTCAAAATATAGTCAAATTGCATGGAGAGCCTGTGTCCATCAATTCATATCGAGGTACCTAGTTTTCTTCTTACTTTTGGCATTTATTTCAGAAAGGTTTGGGTACTCATTTGAACCTTAGCACTGTCTTCCACCCCTTAAAAGGATGGATAAAAAGTAGACTATTCAGACTTTGAAGGACATGTTAAGGGCCTATGTGATTAATTTATGGGAAGTTGGGTAAACTATTTTCCTCTTATTGAGTTTATGTATAACAATAGTTACCAGTTCAGAATTTAGATAGCTCTTTTTAAGGTTCTTTATGGTAAGAGATGTAGGTCTCCTATTGGGTGGTTTGAGGTTTGTAAGACTAGGATATTGGTCCTAACTTGGTTTACTAATCCATGGAGAATATGGAAGTGGTTAAAGAAAGACTTAAGACGTCTCATAGTCTCCAAAAGTCTTACGCAAATGTGTGGTGAAGGGAGTTGGAATTTGAAGTGAGTGATGGGGTATTCTTGAAGGTGTCTCCTATACAAGGATTCATGAGATTTGGGAAGATAGGAAAGCTTAGTCCCCATTATGTTGGTTTGTATCAGATTTTGAAGAGGATTGCTAATGTCTCTTATAAGTTGGAATTTCCTATGAGTTTGGTTTCTTTTCACCCTATTTTCCATGTGTCTATGCTGAAAAAGTGTGTCGGTGACCCTTCTTTAATAGTGCCAATTGAGGATATTAGTGTTATAGACTATTTATCTTGTGACGATGTTCCAGTTGAAATATTGTATAGACAAGTTCGTAGATTGGGGACTAAGGATGTAGCTTCTGTGAAGGTTCTTTGGAGAAACCAAGAGGTGGAAGAAGCTATGTGGGATATCAAGGAAGATATGAAAGCCAAGTACCCATTCTTATTTCCCGTGTTTGATGAAAGTGCTTGAGGTATGAATTTTATTCCTTTTTGAATTTATCATTTGATTATGATGTATTCTTGCTATTCTCATACTAATGGTGTCCTAATCCTAATTCAGGGATGAAAGATCCTAAGGGGGGATAACGTAAGACCCAGTAAAACTTAGATGATTTTTTTTACCTTCCTACGTTCGTAATGTCAATTTTTGAAATGAATTATGTTTAGGGATGTTAAAATGCTAATTTTGAAAAGTGTCAAAATTTTTGGAAGGAGTTCGGGATCATTTTGGGTCCCTGAGGTAGTGAGAGTCTGCGATATTAGTGTACCACAGAGGTTAGCCTCCACGATATTATCGTGGCATGGAGGCTACCCTTCGCGATAATGGCGTGCTATGTTGACGTTTTAATTTCATCCAATTTTTGTTTTATTCACTTGGGTTGAGGAGATTTTGGTCTTTTTATCCCTTGTATGACCTTATATCATTAAATAATCCTATTTCCTTCAGTCTTTAAAAATCAAATCATTCTATTTCTCTCTCAAACTCAAAACCCAAGAACATTCAAGGGTTTTACAATGAATTCATCATCTGGGATCCAAACTCTGAATTGACTTCAATATCTTGTGTATTTTAAATATGTATCTCATTCCCAAACTTTTGTTTTTCACTATGGCACTTATTTAATCATTATCCATGTAGTTTAGATTGATGGGTTTGAAATTTAGTTTAGGGGTTTTGATTGGTATCACTTGAACTACTTTTCCCATAATTTAAATTGATGATTTATGCTTTAAATTTTTTGGTTTTAGACTGATTGGGTGCATTGTTATAGGAATTGGAATGGGCTACATTGGTTTACTTAAATTGATGACTTTTGTGTTGGTAATGGCATTGACCTTAAACCACTTTGTAAATTTGGTTTTTTGAACATGGATAATTGTGTAATTCAACTTATTTATGAACCCTTAGAATTTCATTAATGGATAATTGGTTAACATGGATTTAAAAGGCCTAGGTGGCCATGGTTTGAATTTTGAAATAGAACTTGGCGTTGATGGTTACATGAATTGATTTGGCATGATTATATGAGCTCACAAGCATAATTGGTGTGATGATACCAATGGGTAAATAACTTAATATAAGACTCCTGGGTAAATAGTTGGGATTATGTGCAAATTATTTTAAATTTTGCCTAACGGAAATTGTGTAGTCCATTATGAAGATGTAGTCCAAGGGGGACTAACACTAGAAACTACATTTGCCAGTTTGGGGGTCTATATAATCGTGTGCTAGGTTCACACATTATATTTTGGAATGGCTAGAACCTTGGTGTCTTTATCCCATCCTTTGAATTCCTCTATTTGTAGGGCTAACATGCACGGGGGCCCTTTCAGTAGGGGGAGCTGAACCCATATAGTCGGTGGGTGCCTTTAGGATGCAGCGAGCTACATAGTTCAGGTTAATGGTTAAAATTTTCATGTTAGTGACCCTAGTATCTATCTCGATACCCTGTACATATGTATATATAATTGTTGAGCATATGGTCTTGACTAGTTTATGGAATTGGCATTATTTTATCACTTTCCCTAAATTACATGACAATGCTTATCCCATTGGTCAGCCCTAGATGCTACATCATTAATGATGTGGGTTTCAAAGGGTTTTTTGTTGCTCCTCTACGGCGTTCGGTGGCTAAGTACGCATGTTGCTTTTTGTTAAATGATGAGCTTTCATCTTTTGAAAGGCCTAGTCATTTCACTAGTTTCATTATTGTTTTGGTAGATTGGATTACCATTTTGGTCATAGTCAGGGGCATGTCCCGAATCAATTGGTATTCCAATTTGACTTACTTATGTTTTTATCACTATCTTGAGTGGCTTCCACATTCTTATTATTATGCTCATTAGGTAGGTTTTGGGTTCCCCCAACCCCAATTGCTTGTACACTGCCAACGACATCACATTGATACTAGTACATAAATCACATAAATCTTGAGAGAAGTTGAAGGACCCAATAGTACATGGAATAGTAAAGGCTCTAGGGTCCTCCCTCTACTCTACTAAATATCGAGAAACAATATCACTACAATGGTACATATTATCACAGGACTCAAAAGTCATTGTCCTCTTCTTAGAAACCAAATCCTTCATGAACTTTGCATAGCCTAATATTTTCTCCAATACTTCCACAAGAGGAATATTGACAAAAATTTCCTTCAATATCGACATGACCTTTTGATACTTTCATTCCTTTTACTTTTTCTTCAATCCTTGCAGAAAAGGTGGGAGAGGTCATGGAAGGGTCTTTAATATAGGCTCGACTTTCTTCCCCTTTACTTTATCCTTCTCAACTCTTTTATTAACACCCATCAATTTTTGTGATGACTCACCACTAGTCACCAACTTTTTAGGTTCGGCTTTGGGTGAATCATCAATATCAACAACATCATTGAACCTCATTAACAACATGCATAGGGGGATCAATAGTAACCTTACCTCTCTGAGTGGTGATGGCTAAACAGTGACTGTCATTCTTCAAATTTTGTATAGTATTACTTGAAAGAATTCCCAGTTGATTTTGATTCAAGGTTGCCGATATCTGACTAAATTGCTGCCCAAGTTGTTGATCACTGTAACATGTGATTCCACTTTCTGGCTCAAACCTGAAACATTTACCTTAATCTCCTTAAGGTAACACTCTTTCTTCTGTGAACCCTTAACCAACATAGTAAGCAATGCCTCCATCCTCAAACCAGTATCATGGTTTCCAAGTGGAACATGCACACTACTCTTCTCCTTATAAACATCCTTACACCTCTAGTCACCATCTCTCTCTCTCTCTACTCTGATCCTTATATATATCCCCGTAAGAGTTTTCAACTTGATTTCTTTGCCTCAAGTTCCAAGTGTTTTGAGTAGACCCTTTTCCTTTGGCTCGAGAACTCACCAACTCTCTATCTAGATACTTCGCCTCTTCTTCAACATCAGAATCATACAACCTACGTGATTTACCTCATGCTCCCGCAACATTTAATTTTTTGGAATTCATAGTTGCCAAATTGTTTGATCAATAACCCAATATTTGTCTTAAACTATGCAACCTCTTAAACCACGGTATCATATATGATTTTATGCTTACTGGAAGCACAAATAGAAAAAGTACCAGTACCTTATTCTTCCTCTCGAGTATGCCACCCTCAATTAGTAAGAGAGACACGATCTAAGATTTTCGACGCTACCTCACAACACAGGCTCATGAGAGCTGCACTAGTAATAGTATCCACAACTACTTTAGCTTTGACATTCAGGGATCGATAGAATATCTGAGGAAAATTTCTCCTCAAAATTCTATGATTCGGCACCATCATCAACTTTTTATTCAATCTTAACCATGCCTCATACAACATTTCAGAATGCAAATGCCTAAAATTATAGATCTCGTCCTTCAACTGCAGAATTCTGGCAGGAGGGAAGAATCATTCTAAGAGCTATTTCTGAAACTTATTCCAATTATTAATGGACCTATGAGGTAATTCCCCTAACCATAATGTCACTTCACTAGTTAGAGAGAATAGGAATAATCAGAGTCGCAAAGCTTCCTGACTCACCCTAGGTATATTATAAGAAGTGTCAATCCCAACAAAATTCATGATATGGATATTTAAGTCATCATTCAGTAAATCGGCAAACAAACCCTTTAGATTAAGAAACTGAATCATACACTCGTGATATCAAACTTTGCCCCCTGGAGCAACTTAAGAGGAATGAAAGATCCTGTATCAATAGGCTCAACATGTCCCAGTTCATCTTTTTGGATCATAATACACTGGCAAGTACTAATAAGCTAAGAGCACTTGAGCTCTCTCTCTTCTACCTCAATCGAGTTTTTCTCAATGCTATACTTCTTGTCTCTGTCTCTTCTTTTAAGTTGCATGATGGTTAACCTCATCCCTCTTCGCATTTGCTTCCTCTAGTAACCATACAGTGGTTTACACAACTATCTCTTAAACATCGTGTGGAGGTTGGGAAGGCAAGTCAATTGGATCATCTCAAAGCCCCTCGTGATCATGATCGTGTTCCACCATCCTATGAAGCTGTTGTAAGGTTCTTTCAAACTCTAGATCAAGTAGGATAAAGGGATTACATTGACTCCTAGAACTGGGCATACACTAGCATATACACCGCACGAAGGATAGAAAAGTAAAACCCAAAAACCTCATAAACTTCAGTCAATAAATTCATAATTCTATTCCCCAGCAACGGTGCAGGAATTTGATGTCACCCAAAACTGTACATCCTCAAAGTAAAATATGATCGATGTCAATTATAGTAACCCAACAGATGTTGGGATCAAACCCACAGGGAATAGAAAATATCTCTCGCAAATCTATAGAAGTAGCTAGAAAAATACAGAAAAAGTAAATATGGAAAATTTGGTAAAAATAGTAAAGTAGCAACAAGTCTTGATGGTTTTAGTTGAAATCAATTAGAGATGAATACTAGGAGTGTGTTTCCCTTAGGTTCCTAAGTCTGCAGACATATCATGCTCAATCCAACTATCTCAATGCTCTGCATGCAGAATTTGACAAATTATGTATCACCAACCATCTTGTGAACGCCTTTGGTAGATTTCACTTTTCACCATATGAGTCTCAGAGTGCCGCCTTACAAACACTTCTCTTTGATTCCAATTCAACTAACTCCTTTTAAAAGTCAACTTGATTAGGCGAGGGTTGATAGCCTCGAATTACTATCGTAATCTTCTTTTCTAATCTCAATCTCTATTGCTAAGTTGATCTGGAATACAGTCAAGTTCTTAACTTCTGCAGTAGTTAAGAAAGCACACAAATCAAAGAAGATCACAATACATGCATAAGCATTGATTTAGAAGGACCCCCCACTTCCTCTACTTCGTTATTCTACCAGGGTTCCCACAACCCTAATTAGGTGGTATAGCCTCTCACTTCTAAAAAAATATCCATGGAATCCGTAAAAGAAAGCATAGGATTAATCTTGCAACAATTTAAGAAGAAAACCCAGAATCTCAAATTAATAATCAACCAAATAATAAAGAACAACGGATTCCAAGATCAAAAGTCGAATCTTAAAATCAATATATGTTTGTGGATAAAAAGAGTACTTAAATAGTGCAAAAACATCTATAGGCTATTTATAGAATTCATTAAAACCCTAAAAATCCTGAACAAAACGAAAAAGGAAAACTGGGTCGGTGGTCACTTATAGACCCACTTACAAGCCATAAGTGGTACTTACTGGCCCCCTATTAGATCATAAGTGAAAGAATTTCTTCTTACTGCAGGAGTACCACTTATGAAGGCACTTATGCGGCGTAATTGGTGCTTATGACCCGTAAGTTATCTCATCATAGATGTCAAACAATTCATTAGACTTCAGCTTCTCAGAACTTGATTTTGTTGAAACAATGTGGCAACTTATGAGGGATGTAAGTAGCACTTACGTTATGTTTCAACCTTTAGGTTCTTAGGTCCTCTTCTTCGGACATTTAAGAGGCCACTAACGATGACCGTAAGGGTAATTACAGCCCATATGTGGGCCTGTAAGTAAGTCCTTCTGCGCACTTCAACTCTTTTTCTTCTTTTAAGCACCAAAACCTAGTTTCCTAGAAAATAATCATAAAAACACATAATATCTAAACAAAACAGACATAAGTACTTGCATTTTTCAAATTTTAAGCACTGAAAGTGACATGAAACCAAGGCATATCATCCCCTTAGCCTAAAATCAATGTTTCAAAGTAGATGGTGTTGTTGGAATTCTCATCTGAGGTCATCTACTAGGAGTTTTCATCTGAGACCAAGTCCAAACCAACAAAAGATCCAAATAGGGGAATGAGGCTAAAATCCAAACGAATTCTTTGACTGTCGAACCAACAATTCTAGAAAGTCATAAATGACATATATCTATTATGGAAATACTTGAAATGCTGGAAATACAGGCAAATCAAGGAAATAACTTAGTGGTTCATTACAATATCCACTATTAAAAGGAATTTTGTCTGCGAAAGTCGATGGATAAAATATAATAAAAGCTCGAAGGGATGGGGTACTGGGCCTGCATACTTTGAGTAAGACTTCCCTGATAACCTCCAAGAAGACACGGTGCTTCCAAAAGATTTTGCCATAGATATCCCTTTTCCAACTAACTTCCTCTCCTCACTTCTTAAATAACCAAAACTCAACCTCAACCACCGACTAGATATCAACTAAACAAAGGAAGGATGACTCACACAAATTGAACCATGACACACTGATACCACACCGATGCCAACACAATCAAATGAAAACACATCTAAGTCAAAGGCAATCCAAGGCATGACTTTTGCCACCAACACCAAAATCCAAATATAACTTTTTTTGACTTTCTAAACCTAATATCCACTCCAAACCAAGTAGAAAGTCACTCAAGTCCTGCCTGTGCAACTCTATCATACTAATATTGAAGAACTAAAGTTGATCCTCTGAATCCACAAAATTAAATAAGAGAATAATCCCATAAGGCGCTACGTGGGCACACAAATGGAGATTACTGAGGTATGCAATCTATGCCAATGCTACAACTGGTCCGGGTGACCATCAAAATTGAAAGTAAAAATTCTAAAGCACCACCACTGACCACTGAAAAATTTGATCCAGGATGTCCCATCAATAGAGCATAAAGCCATGTTGAATCCAACTCACGCATACCACTCCTGCTGACTAAATCATCCAAAAATTATAATGAAAACTAAAAACTCGGTGTCAAGTAGAAGGGACGAATATTGTCTCGTTGGACTACCATTTGACCACCTATCAACCATAATCTATCTAAACTGAAGAAGACCGAGTGGGTAATCATAGAGTAGGCTTAACCAAGAAATAGATGAAATCCCAACAAAGGAAAATCATAGAATAGGCTTAACCAAGCAATAGATGAAATCCCAACAAAGGAAAATTCAAAAATGAAGGTTGCACCCAAACTCTATAACTCCAAACTAAAATCTCTACACCAAGGATGAACTTCTCGATCTCTACAACCCAAACTAAATCTAAAGATAGGTAAGCATCCATACTCCAATCTATCATAACCTCCGAATTCCAAGAAATCAAATTGGAAATTAAGCCAACAAACCTGAGCAAAACCCAAATACTCGAATCGACCTTAATATTCACATCAGACATATCCTTATTCAATTATGTCGAGCCAAAATCAAAACATAGATGAGAAAAAAATCACAACAAAGGATAAATCACCAGCTAAAAACACAAGCAACCAATTCTAGATCCAATAGAGGGTGTGAACCACTAAAGCTTACTCAAGAACTCACCAAGGCTACAACTCCACCAAATATAACCAAGATTTTAGAAACTGTGAGAAACCTAAGAAAGCACCATATCTCAATACCAATGGCAAGGTCAAGACCACTACAGGAAAATAAATAAAGCAACTCAATATAATGAATTTCCAATTTCCCAAGTAAGGATCAGTCATAGGAAATATCAACTATCTCCAACTCTGTAGCTCTACTTAGATAAGAACTACATCACGACAAGAACATAGTATCTAACTCCACACTAATATAAATAGAAAACCGTCGCCTTGAGATGAACCCAACAAACCCAAAAGATAAATTAAAGACTTATGGACATCAACATTAAAACCACTATCGAATGATGAACTACTCCAATTAGAAGAAAGGACCCCAAATTAGCCAACATTAAAAATGGGTTGACAACCCAATCACCAACTCTAAAACCACAACAAAACCATAGAAAGCCAACTTACCTTCAATAGAATAATCCACTCCACCACCAATCTAGCATGACCAACAAAATAGTAGAATGACCAACCTCACCTTCATATAGGAGAGAAATCATCTAACCAAGCTAGCTTCCCAAACCAAAAACTAAGAACCACAAGGAATAGAATTATAGCTAGATAATCTGGTCTAATTCTCAACTAATAAGGATTGATCAATATCAATCAATGAGAATAATAACAACAATAATATAATCATCAACGTATGGAATAGGTTATATCAAAAATAAAAATCAAAAGCATATACCACTCTAGGGACATAAGAAGGCTAATATGGAAAGGTAAATGTGACTCAAATCCAAATGCTATACCCATAGGGTAGAAATATCAGTATTGATCCACTCCATCCACTACTAAGAGAAGAAATAACTGAGGTAAACCATATAATCATAAACTCTATATCAAGGCACACAATAATTAATATAAATTTACCAAGGCATACAATCACACTCAATATCAGGGCATATAATAGTTGATATAAATTTTCCAAGGCATACAACCATCAATGGGTATGACAACATTAGTACACATAAATAAAAAGGTAAAGGAAGAAAATGAAAACACATTTATCATGGTGAAATTTGAAGTCACATACATGCTAAGTTTGAGGGAGAACAAATTTGAATAGGTCAAAACTCAAATTAACCTACTAAATCATCAATTGATGCGTAAATTGTACTATCTCTAACTAAAAAGGCCACAATACAATGAGACTGGTCTGAATAAGCTGAATAACTAAGTATCCCATATATGGGACACTCTCTTGACCAGTGACTGATCTCTCTATAGTCATAGTAAATGCTTGAAGCACCTTTACCTTGCAAGAAACATTGGTTGACCCCAACTGGCTGGCCAACTGACATTGATGGACTCCCTACTAAAGTGAACATCCTCTCCATAATTATAACATACCTTAAGAACTTTAGGTTGACGGAAAACATATGTTAACTCTTTCTGAACAACTAACTCATGTTTGGGTCACTCTGTATACCAATGCCCTATCATACCACAATTAAAATAATATCTCAAGGTACTCTGAGTTACTACCCTTCTTGATCCAAAATAGATGACACGGTCTGAAGATCCATACAAAAACCCCAGGAGGTTCGACTAGAACTCTACCTACTATGATCAGCATAACTTATTTAAGGGCCACACATAATATGAAACATTTTATGTGTAGAACCAATAAGCTATAAATAAAGCTGACCTCCCTGGAGAGGATCCTTACTCCTAAATAGAATACTAATAGCATTATATTGATGAAATAACCTCTTACCACCACCTCTATAAGTTTTAATTCATGCTCTCTCTATGGCCCTCACATAATTAACAACCTAAGAAAAGGAAGACTCAGCCACTAATAGGTGCTCTGATGCTAAATGGAATGGCAATACTAATTTTCTAATTAGCACAAGCACCATATGCTCTAAAAGATATAACATAGAAATATGTCTAGCCCACTTAAGAAACCTAATCTCGTAATCTGAAATCGAGAATAAACCCTATTGAATACCAACAACCTAACTCCAGCCTAAAAACTACTCGAAGAACCAAATGTTATACCTAACATGAGGTATCTAAAAAAAACTTGGGTTCACCAATGTTGAATCTTAAAAGGATGAAGCAGTCACAAACTCTATCGAGGACTGGGCAGGCCATAAATCCTCAGACTGATACTGATGATCTTTAACATCCATCCCTAACTCCTAGTTAATATTGCACTAAAGCTCTATAAACATGTACCAAAGTGCCTTTCGCATCTATTGACAACCTTTCACCATCCATCTTGAAAAGAATGGAGTCAAGGAATGTACATGAGGTTCATAGAAATACAAACACACGACAAGGAGTTAAGATCTAAATTTCTTAAAAATGACCTACGGGCTCCCAAAGATAAGAGACAGACGTCTCCACCCCGATCCATAAGACAGAACTCTACTAGACACTTAGTTCTTCTATCAGCACACCAATAAACCTAGGCTCTAAAACTAATTTGTCATGACCTAATGTCTCAAGTTATGATGGCACCTACTATAATGCATTAGTAGGTAAGCGAACCTATAGTTCAAAACTACTAATAATGAACTACCAATAGAAATAAAGAAAGAATGCAGAATAAGCATAGTAAAAAGATAAAATATATAAAATAGCCCTAAAACTTGGTGGAATCAGTACAAGAGCTTCTAATGTAATAAGACTGACAAAAATAAAGTACAAAATAAATATATTGATAAAACTTATCTCTAAATACAACATAGAGACTAGTCTAGAAAATAAGAGGGGGAATAGACATACTCTGAATACTAGGAGCTCACCCTATGCCTTTGAACCATAGCTGCTCTGTGCAATGCACACAATAATGGACAGAATATATACTATGATCTACAGTCTATAGAAGTGTCGTATGAGTACCAATATATGGTACTTAGTAGGCAACTGCCAATAGAGCCCAAAAGATAATGCAAATATAAATAGAATACAAGCAGGAATGTAGACTACACCCAAATATCCAAGAACTAACAAAGTAAAACTATGGAGACAATAAGGACAAATTATCCTATTCTAGCCTTGCTCAAGAACCTCAATAATATATCATATATCCCTGGCCAATATATGAATAAAGACCAAAAGAAGGGTATGTAATAGTATACAAGGCCAAGGAATGGATATAAAACATGATTAAATAAAGAAAGGAAGGGTTATATGGAAATACCATATCCATACATAGATAGATATAAATATATATATAAACAAGGTTAACTCAAAGGTACAACCTAAGTCATCACACTAGCATTGCTAGGCCTTCCAATCATAGTAGAAACTAGTGGTAAAATAATTAGGTCTCTAATCCTTACATCTAAACATGAGATAATTACCATAATAAAGTAACGGTAAAGAAACGAATAAGAATATTAGGGTCTATAGCGATAATGCCTAGCGATAGGATAAACATGCGTAATAATCTAATCATAAAATAAACGAATAAGAATCATATATCAAATCTCAATACCAGTCCAATAATCAACCTTTCACATACTAACCATAATTATAACAATAATAATATAAATTAACTAGCTAGTTTGGACACGCAATACCAAATCGAGCCTTTTGTAAACCCCTGTAATAGGTCCAGAAGGTCCAATCAACAAACAATAATCAGAGCCCATACCAATGCAACCCTCCATAAGGTTGATAGATACAAACACTAAATAGTATATACCATAAGCCATACTCATCACGTATACCTATACAACCCTCGATAAGGTTGATAGATATAGGTGCATACTAGTGATAGTCAATACAAATGCAAGAATAAATGCCAAGTAAGATAATAATACCCTAACAAATCCAAGTATCATAAACTAACCCAGTGTACATACCTTCTCCAGCTCGATGGCTTGTAAAGGTAGGACCTACGGTGACCACTCTTCTCATAGAATGATGGCTTATGGATGAAGGAGTCCCTAGGAGGGTCGAGAGTACTCAAATACACTGGTCTATTCCTGATATAGGATTTTCAATGATCATTAATGTCATTATCAATCACTGGATTTGAACCAAAACTCATAGCATCAATACTATCATCAATCTACTCTATCAAGTACATATATATATATACATGTATATATATAATATGTATACAAATAAAATACATGATCTAGAACCATAGCTAAAAGGGTATAAGTCCCTAAATCCATTAACGAGATAACCTTCATGACTGAATCATAATAAAAGTGTAAAGAGGGTCGGAATCTCTCTCGATCGAGGTAAATAGTAGTAGAAAAATTATGGACCAAAATATATCTTAGTAAACTCTCCAAAATTTCATTTATGGGCTCAAAGGCTCACAAATTATTCATTAAGATGGTATGATTCTCGTTATGAAGAAACTCATTTTAAAAGTGAAAAGTGGGAATAAATTCCTTTTTTAGAAAAAGAGTAATAAAACCATATTTTATTTAGAATCATATCATTTACCACCTAAGTGATCATGATGGTACCAAATCTATGCATGCCATCAGCAGCTTTTGAATAATACGATTATAAGCATCAAAATGTCTATAAACTATGACAACTTACTTTACAAGGATAGAATACTTCCCAAAACACAACCAATATCATAATCACAGCCTTGGGCACACTATATAACCAATATATCCATAGTATCATAATCACAGCCTTAGGCCTAATATTATATCAACAATAACCATTACATCATAATTAAAGAAAAAACCATTACAATCCTCATAGTCATCAAGCAACCTTCTAATAAAGGTTTATTAGTCTTAATGATGTCTAATAGACTGTAACACGAATATAAGTCTACAAAGTTAACATTGGTCTCGTCCTAAGGTGGGCCGAGGAGCCCATTTTTAATCCTTAAAATCTATTTTAGATAAGATTCTACCTCAGGCTAGGCTAAGGCATCTAAATTCACTTTTAGATGTTAAATAAGCCATAATTAGCCCTAATATTCCAGCTAGAACATGAGCAACTAAGTCAATTCCATCTAAATTATCATTCCAAGATGGCCTGAATAGTCCAAATAAGACTATTCATACTAATCATGCTTCCAATACCTAAATCCCATCCCATATCTAGAATAATATCACAATCATACGATAAATTAGCTCTATCTATAAAGAAGGACATAGGATTATAGAAGTATAATAAGTATTCCAACTTAAGGATCAAATACCTTTCTAATCCCCAAACTCATAGTTTAGGCTAAGTCATGGTGTTTCACCCATAATCATATCTTAAAGCCACAATCTAATATAAAAGATATATAAAACACCATCTCCAAAATAAGAGTAGATAAAAGCCAACCTCAATGAAAATCGCAACCTCAAAATCATCGAAAAAATCATTTGTCTTGACTACACAATCATAAAAGGCTATCATACTATCAAAATAGTAACCTATACTTTGTTATGAATAAAATGAGACCTACATTGCTATATTAAGTGTTAGGTAAAATTTTAAGACAAGAACAGGCTTGTGGATCCCAGAAATGAAATAAAAAAAATTGAACTCATCATGAGGTACCTCGAAGGACAAGAAATGTGTTCTCAAAAATTGAGCGAAAATTGGGTCAAAAATCAAGACTCAAAATTTAAGAATTTATGACCTAATTTCTAAAGATTTTATAAAGAATTAGAGTGGAAATCGAAGGGAACAATGGGAAATGACCAAGAAGAGTTTGGTTATCTTACTGAAAATTATGTGGATGATTTCCCACTTTTCCTCTGTTTGAGCTCTCAATTTGGCATTAAATGGTGGACGAATGGTAGAAATCGGGTGGAGAAAAAGGAATAAAAAAGATATAGGTGTCTCTAATGCGGACACTTTGGCGAGAAAGCTCCTACTTCTAAAGTGGAAATATGACTGCTTAAGCGGTCTAGCGATAGCAGCCGGTGCTCCATAAGCGGATCTAATAGTACTAAAGTGGGCACCGCTTTAGTGATCGTTGGGTGCTAAAGTGCACCATCATCAAAGGGTCATGGCCGCTTAAGCAGCCTATGGGAGATAAAGCACTGAGCATAAAAGCAACCTAACAGGAGCTTAAGCGGTCCTATAAGGTACCATGCACCTGATTTTGTTAAGTCCATAATAGACTTCAACTAGGTGCTCAGGATTCATTTAAAACCCCGTAAGTGAATATGAACTATGCTACCATACAAAATTCAATTTCAAACTTAATGGAAAAACCAAAACTATCCTTTGAGATCACTTCAACTACATATGGGGCCCATACCTAAGTTTTATTTTTTACATATTTCTCCAATAGCCCAAAATGAGTCCTGAAGCCTCAAGAGCTAAACCAATGACCCCCTTAGCCTAAAATTAGTGTTCTAAAGCTGATAGTGCTATCAAAATTATCATATGAAATTGTTTACTAGGAGTTCTGGTTCAAGACCAAATCCAAACCAGCAAAAGCTCCAAAATAAGGAAATGGGCATAAAATATAAACAAACTATCCAATCACTAAACTGATAGTTTAAACAAGTCATAAATTACCTGTAGCCGCTATAGGAAGGTTCAAAATTTTGTATATACATGCAAATCAATAAAATGAGTTGGAGGGTCATTACACTTGATGTCTAAAAAAAACTAACAAAGTCAATTTTAGGAATTTTCCCAATATATTATGCTACACAAAAAACATAACAAGCTGGGTGACTACCAGCTGAGAAACTATTAGTGCTAGATGGATCATAACTCTAGGGACTGCAGCTACAGGTTGAACCCCTCCCTCTATACCACTCTGATTCATAAACTGAGCACCATCAGACTGTGCACCACAAACTAAAATTGATAGCTAAAGTAAATCATCTTTGAGTAATGATGAAGAAATAAACTATGATAGAACATGGGATGCCCCTATCCTACCATCGACTGGGGGAAGGAATATCTGGTGTGGGAGAAGGAATACGGTCTGGTTAATACTCCCTATCTGGACCTCTATCTTGGGCTGTAGATCTTGCTTGCCCCCAATATTTAGGTCATCCACATCCTCTGGTAGGGTCTCTAATCATAGGCTCAGGTTCCTCATCTATACTAGCAGTAGATTATATCATATCCATATATAAAAGAGTAAAACTAAGTGAATCTAGAAATCAACTTTGACTCTTAGCATTAAATAAGTGAAGGAAATCAATACCCACTAAGAATGTACAATATCCTCCTGAAGATATGAAACAGACATCATCATTCAAATCTGCAGCACTCTACTAGGTGCTTGCTTTTGTACCAACAGAACTAGTGAACCTAGGATCTAATAGCAATTTATCACAACTCGATTTCATGAGTCAATAGAGTGTCTACTTTGACCTGCCAGTAGGTAAGACAAATCGTAGCCCCAAATAATAAGTAATAGGATAGTTGGTGGAAAATAGGGTAAATGTCAAAAATATTCAAGTAATTAGATTAAAAGCCATTATATGTAATAAAGATAGCATAACTAAGGGTAAATACGGAGAAAGAGTAAAATAACCCATGACCTAGTAAGGTCAGTAAAAGAGCCTCTAGTGAAAAGATACAATAGTCTCAGATAGAAAGACCGTCCAAAATAGAAAAAAAGATAAAGTTATCTCCAATTTTAAAAGCTCACCCTATCTTCGACCTCTGACAAGCACTAATACAGCATCACCGATGGCAGCTAGTACTCAGATCTACATCAAAAAAGGATGTAAATGTGTAGTATGAGTACCAAAGCAATAGGTACTCAGTAGGCATCATTAGCCGACTGACCTAAATCATAATATAAGTACAGAAAGATGTGAGATTATAAACTAAGTTAGGGAAAAAAGGCAAACCTTGAATAATGCTCCAAATATGGAAATTAAATAACCAAAATACAACTAAATATAGCATAACGGGGCCTCTATAAGCCCAGCAGATACAAATAATAATAAATAATCCATGCTAACCCCCATAAGGCCGGTGGATGCAATCAAGAAGAAGTAATGATAGTAAATATCCCATGAATCCAAATCTCAAAATCTAACCTTGGATTCTCCCATCTCATAATCACTGGACTTAAAAAGGTTCCATAACAATTATAAGTAACCTCTTAGAGTCGGACTCGAACCAAAAATAGTATCTCACATGCCGGACTTGAACTGGTCTTAAAAATCCAAGGTACATGCCAATTCAACTCAAAAAAGGTGTCTAAAAGCTCTTTGGGCTCGAGAATAAAAATAAGATAACTTAAGAAGGCCTATTGTGTCAACAAGGAGCTAGTTATCATCTTGACCTAAAGTGGGTTAGAGGGACCCACCCTAACCTTAAAAGTCCATCTAAGGAAATCACTAACACAAATTAGGTTAAGGTTCAATAAACCCTACTACAAGGTGCTAAATAAGCCTAATTAAGTCCTAAGATAGAAGTTCAACCTAAGAAATAGGTAGTTAATTCAAATTTGTATAATTATGATTCACTAACTGGCTAAAGGATCATTTATCCTCAAAAATGGGAAAATCTTGAGCTCAAATGACATCAAAATCAACTCATTAAGAAGCTAGGGATTTAAGACTTAATTGGAGAGTTAAATTAAGGAATAGGTGAAAACTTACAAGGATGGAAACAAGATTCCTAGGCTTATTAAAAACCAATGATCACCCAAGGATCAATCTTCTAATTTTCCATACTCTATAGATTTAGTGTTCTTGGGACTTTGAGAAAATAGGAGAAAAATAGATGATGGCTGAAATAAATACCCATACAATTAGTGCTTAGGAGGTCACTTAACCGCTTAAGCGGTCACCGCTAAATCGGCATACGATTGGTTAAAAGATTCTTAATACTTGTCCAAATTTTGCTAAGTAGACAAAATGTCGTTTAATCCATAACTACTTTGGCATTCAGGCCTCTACTGAAGCATCAAAGGTGGGACCATCCTTGGATGCTAAAGCAACCACTGCTTGAGCGACCAAAAGTCTGCCTAAGTAGTTGCACTAACTAAGTATATGCACCAGCTGAACTTAGATTTTCCCAAGTTCTGATCGACCCCTTGGGGTTTGTTTGGAATCCCATGAATTCAGTTAAACTATGCTATCCTATCAAATTTGACATTACAGATATAATTGTACCATTGAAATTTCCATCCGGAGTGGTTTTGATGATATATGGGGCCCACAATCAAGGCCACTTCTACTAAAATCCATCCAATAGTCCAAAATGAGTCTGAAAGCCTTATGACCAAAACTAAAGGTCCTGCTAGCCTAAAATCGGTGTTCTGGAGCTAATGAAACTATCAAAGTTGGCACACGAGGTGGTTAACCTAAAGTTTACACCCGACATCTAATCCTTACTAATAAAGACTTCAAAATAAGGAATTGGCTTAGAAAAAATTAACAAACTATCCAGTAACTGAACTGACAACCTAGCAAGTTACAAGTGACTTGGGACAGCTATAGGAAATCTCTAAATGCTGAAAAGTATAGAAATACATGAATAACCTGGAGGGTTATTAGATTTACCCATAATCAAACATCCCCAACTTCTATAACCTTATTTCCTCTACCGTATAAATTATACACCTAACTTAATCCTCATCAAAATCTTCTATTACCCATGCATAGTTTTCTTAAAGAAGCACAAGGGAAAAATTTGAATTACTCTATTTGATTTTCATTCAATTTTCACCAAGGTATGTTTTTGTACATAATTTTGAAGTACAATTTTATTTTACTTAGGTTTTATGGGTGAGTATGTTAATAGATTAATTGGAGGGTAAAAATTGTTCTTTAAACTATGACCCCAAAATTATATTGACTACTAAAGTTAGATGACAAGAGTGAAAATTGTAAGGGTGAAGTCTAAGTAAACCTAAAGTATATTTGGAAATTGTTAACACCCCGTTGTACCATAATATTTACCCTCACTTGAGCTCATGACTTTAATGGTATAATAGAGAAAATAATTTCAACATAGTTGCTCACCCATACGTTTATTAGATTCTATTTGAGTTGATAAATGGTCTGAGAAAGCTCCAAACATGTGATAAGTCATCAAATACAACATCAATATTTAATATTCTTCATAATAAACTAGATAATATTGATCATAAGGCTTGATGATATGTCAAGTCTTTGATGGTTCATCACCTCAAGTCATCAATTATGATTTGAAAATAATTAAGCTTGACAAGACATCATGTCTTTGATGGGATGTCACATCAAGTCATCAAGCATATGTGTATGAAGTGAATAGTTTTAATTCTTTCTTATTAGTGTTGCAAAGTTAACTTAGCCCTGCGCATATACAAATGTCTCAAAAAATTCAACCAATAAGAGATGGGGATCCCAAGAGTTTTGAAAGGCTATCTCAACCCATAAACTTGTTAATGAACCTATGAACAACGTCGAGCAGGAAGAGAACCTATGCTACAATACTACATAAAGTTCAAGCGAACAAGCACCCATTCCCAATCTGATGAGTGAGAGGAGCCAATAGTACACACACAATGCTAGTCAGAAGAAGATAAAGAGAGCAACACTTATTCCACCATGAGTACAAAAAATAAACTTAAACATATGTTGGGTGATATAATCAAGAGTAAGAACCTACGTTTTAGAGAAAGTATCTAATGAAAACTGAAAAGGTTCAGATAAACTCTATCGAGATGATCTCACCTCAATAAAAAAGCGGATTATCAAGAGACATTTTGCTGAGAAGGTTTAAATTATTTTTTTCGAACTAGTGGAGTATCTTGAGATTCAATAGTGGTTCAACAATTACAATTTTGGATAAACTAGAACAACACTTGGGAAATATTATACCAATATATACATGAGTTTTATGTGAACATGTTTTTATTATGGGCAATAACTACAAGAAAAGTCAGATATTTATCAATTTACTAAAGCTGAATAAATATAGTTTAGGTAATCCCAGTTAACATTTTAGATCAAATGAACAATGCTTCTTACATAGGTAAAATTCTCTTCCACCAGTAAATACTCTAAATGTTGTTCACTAGATGGTTCATAGAATGAATCAACATTCTTAGTTAGCATTGGTATTGACTTCGGGAGAGCCTAAATTATTGATAAATCTTAGTGCAAACCACTACAATTCAACACTGTCTTTTTAATTCATGACTTGTTGGGTACTTATGTGTTTCAGGTTGATGTCTACTGGAGAAGATAACACTTTGGGTAATGATCAGGTTTTTATTAGTAGCTAGCTTGATATCTGTGTTCAAGCTAAATTTTAGAGTGATCATAGATAATGAAATAAGAATACGAGAATAAATCCTAATACTTTATTCCATTCCCAAGACTTGTCAATTAGTTATACAAGGAAGCACATATTTTGGTGTTGACCAATATAGAAGTCAAAGCAATAGTAACAAAGACACATAAATTTGAGGATATCTTGTGATGAAGAAAAGTTTGAGCTATGAGCGCACAAGCCTACAGGTATTTGATTTGATACTCAGACAACCAAAGATCCCCCTGCTACTTTAGAGGCTTCACAAGCATCCTCAAGTATACAACTAACTATTTCCATAATTCTACCTACTACTTCCATAGCTAACATGACCTTGACTACTAATTCCAAAGACATTGGGGTTGTTGTTGTCAAACTTTAGAGTATGTTCTCACTCTCCAAAATTTTAACAAATTTACTAAGCAATCATCAAGGTTTGACAAACGACTAAATTTATTTGAAAAATAGTTCAAACCCTTTATGAACCAAGCTATCCAAGATACACATGTGACTTATGCCAATCTCATGGTTGCATTGATGATATGGACGGGAGAATAAATAAGCAAATAAATATAATGATTCAGTGCACTACGTGTCACATAACACAAGTGCCTAAGGTGGCATAGTTTTACGTCCTCCCTCTAGAACTTTATTACTTAATTTGTGATGCATTGGGTATAGTGCATATCATTTTGATAAGGCTGAGGGTACCTATGAGATCCACCACCTATGGATTTTTTATCATATTTTTTTCCCTCGAGTGTGCTATCTAGTAGAATCGACATTTTTAGGAAATTTTTAGCTCTTGTATTTTGCTTCGTATAAAACAAAAGAGGTTTAGGTGAACTTATGGTAGTTTGTTTCTTAAGGAATTTAGTGAAAAATAGGGACCCCTCAAAATATTTTGCAATATGTGTGTGTTTCTCGTTTGATATATTGACAACTATGGATCTTTATGTGACATAAGATGTATCTGTATGTGATAACTATTGTTTAAGATTGAGCGTGAGCCCAATAGTTAGTGGTTGATTGTGATTTTCTATGCCAAGTGTGTGTGAGTTGAATTTTTTTAGTTCTTGATCTGTGAATGCAATTCAAAACTTGTCCAATTATTCTTGTGTAGGTCATAGGATAGAGGATTAGGAAAGGATTGTAGGTCTTGTTTGATTTTAGTTCACTCAAGCCAAACGAAAATTCAAATAATAATGACGTATTCCTTGTCCCCGCATTTTTATGCCTAATTGGCGCTTTTGTTCATTAGCCTATTCACCTTCTCTATTTTTTTGAAACTCTTGTCTTGGACCTGGTCCTTTCTTGAATGTTATGCACCTCAACTCGGGTAAATAGCCTAAGTTGAGGGTGGCTATTGTAGAGTCTCCTCGAAACCTCTATTTTAGCCCTGGTTCAATGTAGGACATTGTGCACCTCATCTTAGTTAAATTGCCTAAGTTGAGGGTGGCCATGTTAAGGACGTGTGAAAATAAAGAACAAGGTATGAAAAAAAAGATACTAATGATAAATAAGAGGTGCAAGTGTGTCTTGTGCGAAAAAAATGAGAATCGTATGTAAAAAGAGAGAAAATCTAGTAATTAAAAAGAGAAACACCCTTGTAGTGAAAGAAATAAGAGAATAAACTAAGAGTAGGAATGAAAAGGGATGGTCATAAATGGAGTAGAAGTAGTGTAGTGTCAAGAAGGGTTTACTCACTAATCCTAAATGTACCATACCTAACCCCAAACCTACATTCCAAGTTAAAAAAGTCCTAAAGAGATCTTAGCTTAACTATCTAAAATCGAAGCATGGAAAATAAAGGAAAACTGTGATATTGCATGTTCATTTTTTGAACTTCATTGTGAGAGTGAGATATTTGATTCTAGTCCCACTTTAATTTGATCTTATAAGTAAGAGACTTCTTTGCGGTGAGGGCATGTGGATAGTGTTGTTAACTACTGATTGTTAGGTTTGTTATTATATGTGTATGTAAGTTGCCTATTTATATCATAATGTCACTCATATATCCTTGTTGGTTAATTTGAAGAATAGTTCATGAACACTGGTTTTGTTCTAAGGAAGGAATTAATGGGGTTGATGTCATGACCCGATTTACGAGTCATGATGTCACCTACTCTATCACACCCGTAGGTAAGTCAAACTATAACCCAGAGCTAAATAAAATGGGTTAACTTGTTAGGAATGCCCAAGAAGAGTGGAAGTCAGCAACACAGTTTAGAATTAAACAAGAGAGTAAAAATAGTCCACGAATAGCTAAACATAAAGAATCAAATCCCATGACATGGTAGAGACAGTACAAGAGCATGTATAATGCAACTCAAGAATCTAAAATAGTAAATACAATCTTTCTCAATAAAAACAGACTAGACATAAGTAAGATAGAAGGAAATGGGCAACTCTGACTCCAAGAGTTCACCCTATCTCCCAATATCAAAACAACATGAATGTCGATTAACGGTGGCAACTAGTATTCGGATTTGCACCAAAAAGTTACAAAAGTGTAGTATGAGTACCAAAACCATGGGTAACCAGTAGCCATCATCAGCCGACTGAGCTAAATCATGATATAAGTATGATAAAATGCGAGATAATATAACTAAATCAAGGTAGAGAAAATCCTGAATCAACTTCAACATCGTTATGAATAAATAAGTAAATAAAATAGAATAACATCATAACATAAAAGCATCAACATATGCAAACTTAACTATAGAATTGGCACTAATAAGCCAATTAGTGCAAGAAAGTAAATAACTTATCACAAGCCCCAATCAGCCTGAAAGGTACAAACAAGATAGCATAACCCACCATTGCCATTTGTTAGCCGATCACCAATCATTAATTATCAACTAATCACGATGTCAATAGAATCCTTTCATATCATGGCACATTATAACCATTTCCTCATTTTGTTCGACTTAGCTAGAATATTTTTCTCTGATATCATCGTATCATAAGAAGTATATAGTTATGGTATAATGTGTATATACAGACTCAAAACGGTAAGTATAATCAACAGTATCATCATAATTATGATCATTGATATCATTCTCTATATCATCACTAATACCATCAGCATTGTCATCACTATCTTTGGGCATTAACTGGGTATAAATAATCGATATCATCATCATTATCCGGACTTGAATCAGTATTTACAGAGATCAAAGCATAAAAAATATCCATACTTATACCGATAACCATATCATCAATACCATAGCCAATAGAATAATCTTTATAGTGTTTAATAACATAATTAGTATGATTAATAGTCATAATAGAAGCATGATCTCTAGCATAATCAATGGTATAATTACTGACATAGTAAATAAGCATCATTCTTACCATAACCAATAGAATATTTGCTAACATAATCAATAGGTAGAGTCTTAAGTAAAACCAATAGAATAATTACTAATATAACCAATAATTATGATCTTTAGCATAAGCAATAGCATACTCACTAATATAATCGTTAACATAGTCAATGGCATACCCAATGGGCAAATCAATAGCCTAATCAATGGCTTAGTCAATATCATGATCAAGGGTTTATTTAATAGCTTAATCAACTAGCTCATTATTTGCTTAATCAATAATTTATTCATAGTGAAATTAATAAACATAACTCCTAATGTTAACCCATCATAACCATCAAGTACTAAGGCATGTCAATAACCCCACAATAAACATTTGCAAGATATACGTAAAATGGTCTTCAATAACTAACATAAGTCTTGACCTAGGGAGGGTTGAAGAGCCCACTTCTAAATCCTCGAAATCCTTTACCAAGAAATGTCTGCCTCGGACTACGCTAACGTATCTAAATCCCCTATTAGATTTGAACATGCCATAACTAGCCATAGGATAGAAAATTCTCCCAATAGAGAGCAACTAAGTTAATTCCACCTTAGTGATGGCAACTAAGGTTAGTTCCTCCCTAAAATTAAGTGACTTAGGCAATATCCTCATTAGTAAAGTAACCAAAGCATTCCCAACCTAAACAAGAGCCTACAAGGTCAACTTCACCTAAGGTAATATTTAACTAGGCTAATTATGCTAAAAAAAGTGATGTCCAACTTAGCCTAAATATTCCAACTAACCCAAGTATTGCAATTTATCACAGCAACACCAAAAAACTCATCCAAAATCCAACACAATATCATAAAAATACAATGAATTAACTTAAAATGAAAAGGGGTAAAACCTAGCCAACTTGGACGCCAAAGAAAGCTCAAAATATCCATTAAATCACCATTTTTCCTTCCTGAGAAGTTTTCGCAAATGCCAACCTATCGAATTCATATTCTACTTTTCAATATGAGAACAACGATACACATATTCACCATTGTGCTTCGAGTCCACAAATCATACCAAAATCCCATGTAGGTCTTACTTACAGAAATCGCATTTTTATAACCAACCTAACGTTCCCACGTGCTCAAGAAATCATTATCCTCAATAATGGGAGAAATACAAGACAATTTGGGGATAAAATCAAGTTTGAAATAGACTTCAATCGGGTGCTCGGGAATGGTTTGGGACCTCGTACACACAGAAAAACTATGCTACCATACTAAATAAGATTTTTTAGACTCAATGGAGCAGTTGAAATTTCCATCCGAGGTGTTTTGACAAAAAATGAGTCCCACACCAAATTTCTATTTTCTTAACTTTCCAACTAATAGGTCAAAATAAGCCCTGGTTCCTCAGGACCCAATCCATGATTCCACCTATCCTCAAATAGATATTGTAGAGATGTTAAAATAGTCAAAAATTGCATTCTAGGTTGTTTGACTAAAAATTTTACCAAGTGTCCATTTGGAACTAGGAAATATATAGAGAATTGACTCTAAAAACCAAACAAACTACCCGGTAATAAAACCGATAGTTACAGCAAGACATAAATAACTTGGGGTAGCTATAGAAAATCTCTAACGATGAAAATAAGAAAAAATATGGAAAATAACCTGAAGGATCATTATAATATCCACTACTAAAGGAACTTTCATTTGCAAAAGTTAAAGGTTTTGGATGTACCTGAAGTCTCAAACAAGTGAGAATACTAGGTCCACATCTTGATCTGTATATCCTAATTAACCTCCTCTACTGGGCGGTGTCTCTATTGAACCTTAACTATAGGAATCTCTTTAGTGCGAAACCACCTTACATCACTAGCGAAAATGAGCACAGGTTCCTCTATGAAGGTTAACTGCTCATCTAGTTGGACTGAGTTCCATCTAAGCATAGGAGATTGATCAGGAATGTATCGCTGCAACATAGAAACACCATAAACTAGATGGACAACAAAAAAATGTAGAGGTAAAGCTCAATCATAAGGAGCCTCACTAACTATACGAAGGATCTCAAAAGGTCCAATATATCGGGGACTGAGCTTGCCTTTCCTCCCGGACCCCATCACAGCTTTCATAAGTAGCACATGGACAAATACCCAAACACCAACTCCAAATATCAAGGTACTAAGCCTGCGGTCTACATAGCCATTCTACCTATTTTGAGATGCTCTCAACCTATCCTGAATCACCTTGACTCTATCCAATAACTCCTAAAGAAAATCAGTACACGAGGTCAAATCTCAAATATCTCAAACCATCAATTATAGAATGACATATTCTACCATATAAAGCCGTAAAAGGAAGCATCTCAATACTTGAATGAGAACTGCTATTATAAGCAAACTTTACCAATGCTAAGTGCACCTCCCACTGGCCTCAAAAATTCGTAACACAGGCTCGTAGCATTTTTTGAAGCACCTGAATAGTCTGCTCAAACTGACCATTTGTCTACAGATGAAAGGCCATACTAAAGCCCACCTAATCACCAACCTTCTCCTGAAAGGCTCTCCAAAATCTAGAAGTGAACATGGAACCTTGGTCTACAATAGTAGATATGGGCACCCCATGCAAATGAAATATATCATGCATATAGATATGGGCTAACCTCTAAGCATTAAAGGACATTGAAAAAGGAACAAAATACACTAACATGGTCAACCAATCCATGATAACCCAAATACCATATAAACCATGGGAGGTATGAGGAAAATCACTAACAAAATCAATGGTAATTCGATCCCATTTCCACTCAAGAATGGGTAATGTCTGAGTCAATCCACCAAGTCACTGATGCTCGACATTTACTTGCTAACAAAATAGGTAACAATCTACAAAATTATCCATATATCTTTTCATGCCACTACATCAATAATGTTGTCTCAAATCTCTATACATCTTAGCTTTTCCTAGGTGACTAAAAGATCTAAAGTTGTGAGCGTCATGCAAAATCAACTGAATTAATTCGTCAGTCCTTGAAACATAAATGCGGCTATCAAATCTCAAAATACCCTTAGAATATATGGTGTCCTCTAGGACTCAGCACTCAAAACCTAATTATAAAGGAAGCGAAGCTTACTATCCTCAAATTAATGGTCTAGAATATACTCACATAGCGAAGTCCTCACCTCAACACTAGAAAGAATCCTCCTAGGGTCTGAAATATCAAGGCAAACTATCATGTTGCCTAAGGACCAAATTTCCTATGCCAACAACCTTTGATAAACTGAAATACAAGCCAAACTACCCATACTCAATTCCTTTTGACTCAAGGCATCTGCCACCATATTCGCCTTACCTGGATGATATAAGATAGAGATATCATAATCCTTAAGCAACTCTGTCTATTTATGTTGCCTAGCATTAAGATCTCTCTGGGTAATAAGATGTTTAATACTGTGATGATCGGTGAAAATCTCACAACACTCACTATAGAGATAATGCCTCCAAATCGTAAGCACAAAAACAATTACCACCAACTCTAAATCATGAGTAGGGTAGTTGTGCTTGTGCACCTTAAGATGCCTAAAATCATAAGCAATAACACGACTTTATTGCATTAATAGACAACCTAGACCAATACCATAAGCATCATTATACCTAGTGAATCCCTCACCCTCTACAAGAAGAGCTAAAATAGGAGATGAAGTAAGAAAATCTTTGAGCTTTCGACAACTTGACTCACACTCCTTGGACCATCGGAAATAAACCTCTTTCTAAGTCAATCTGGTCATATACACAAAAATATTAGCGATGCCCTCGATAAATCATTTATAATAACCAACAAAGTTATGAGCCTAAATCAAAGATATAGGTCTAGCCCAATGACAAATTTCCTCAATCTTTGTTGGGTCTACCATAATACCATCCTTAGATACCACATGTCTAAGGAATGTCACCGACTCAAGCAAAAACTTAGACTTAGGAGAACTTACCAAAAAACACATGACATCTCAAAGTCTTGAACACTATCCTCAAATGTTCTGCATGCTTCTCTCTACTTCTTGAATACAAAAGGGTGTCATTAATGAGCACAATTATAAGGGAATCCAAATAAGGTTTGAATACTAAGTTTATCAAATCTAGAAATGTGGTTGGGGCATTAGTCAGTCCAAATGACATCACCAAGAACACATAATGACCATAATAGGTCCTAAAGGTTGTCTTCAATATATCATCAGCCCAAATCCTCAACTAATGGGTAACCAGATCATAAATCAATTTTAGAAACCATAGTCGCTCGTAAGGCTAGCCAAAAAAATCCTCATTACAAGGCATAAGGTAATGGTTCTTCACCGTCACCTTATTAAGCTGCCTATAATCAATACACAAGTGTATGGAGCCATCTTTCTTCTTTACAAACAACATAGAGGATCCCTAAGAAGACACACTCGGTCTAATAAAACCAATACTTAAAAGGTTTTGAAGCTGATAATTCATCTCTATAAGCTTGGTAGGAGCCATACGGTAACGTGCCATAGAAATAAGTTAGGTTTTATGATCAAGATCAATAACAAACACAATCTCACAGGAAGGAGGTTTACCAGGTCTTTCACTATGGAAAACATTAGAAAACTTATGAACTATAGAAAAAGAGTCAAGCGATGAATTCCCCACACTATTATTATTGATATAAGTAAGATAAGAATTCGAACCCTTCAAAATAAGTCTCTTCGCACACATATAAGAAATAATCCCCATTGGCTCACAGCTAATAGATCCCTGCCAAATAACTGGGTATACCGAGCATGGCTAAGTAAATAATCTTGGTAAGTTAAATCATAACCGCATAATAGTTGGATAACCAATCCATGCCCAGAATCGCATCAAAATACAACATATCCAGAACAATAAGGTCATTATAAGTATCAACATCTTTAATAGTCATTACACAGGATCTGAACACCTGATCCACTACTAAAGAATTACCCACGGGCGTAGATACACACAGGGGCACAGATAATAAATCCCAAGATAACTCTAACTATGGATCTTAATAAGTAGACACATAAAAATAAGTGGATATCAAATCAAATAAATCAAGGATCAACTAAGGGCACACCACAATCATACTTGCAACACAACATTTGAAGATGCAGCCTTGGGCCTTGATGGTACTGCATAAAATTGGCCATGCCCACCACCTGGCTAGGTTCCTGATCAATCTCCTATCCTACCTGTCTAAGAACTACCTCGAGTACCCTAGGGACCACTACTAAGACCTTTATAACCACCTCTAACAGAGGGATGAACTGCTTTAAAGGGGGAACACTCTGAGCTGAAGCAATAATCGCCGCACGACTAGGGCACTCTTATAAATAGTGACCAAGAGCTCTATAACTATAGTATGTCATAAGAGCTGATCTAGAATCAGAAGGTTTGGTTAACCCAGAATAGCCATCGTGCCTAAAATAACCAGAAGACAAACTCCTCAAAGACAGACCGCTACCCAAACTAAGGTGATCATATGCACTAGACTAACCTCCGTCAGTAATTTGAACCACTGCCAGAAAAGGTTAACTAAGCTAATATTTTGGATGCAAAAGCTATCTACCATGAGAGTTGCTACCTTTGAATTGAAAACTATTACAACTTCCACTAAAACCACCCTAATAACTAGGCATCTTATTGTTGCCCCTACAAGCCTCATAATGTATCTCCTCCATCACTTGAGCATGATCAAAATCCCTAGAAAAAGACCAACCTATAACAACCAAACTCTCAGTATACATGCAAAAAAATAGGACTCAATTCTCACAAAAAGAAATAAACCCTCTTGTATTCAATACGCAAAATAGAAGTAGCATGCCTGTCCAACTTGTGCAAATGAGAATCATACTCTACCACAGTCATGGAGCCCAACTCAAATCTCAAAAATTAATCTCTTAATCAGTCACTGAGTTTGCAGGGCATGTACTTCTCCAACATTATCTCAGATAACTCAATCTATGTCAAAGGAGAAGATCTAATTGCCCTGGAATCAAGATAACCTCTCGAACAAGATCGCACTGCCAAGTCCAACAAAAATATAGTGTAATCTACACCACAAGTCTCAACTAGGCCCAAATTGCAAAACTTATCCTCACAGTCAATCAAAAACCCATATACATCCTCGCCTAGATCACCAAAAAACTTATACAGAGCCAATATAATAAATCAACACAATATTTTTCTCCTTGGTAGACGTGCTAGGATGGGTAACCATTGGCTAAGCCACTACCATTTGAGAAAACACCGATGCATGAGGGACCTTATCTCTAGGAGTCATAGCTATAAGTTGTGCCCCCACCTTAGTACCACTTTAATCTATAAATTGTACACCCTCATATGATGCACCACAAACTAACCCTAGAAGTTGAACCAAACCATTTTTGAGCACTAAATCAAAAATAAACCTTGGTAGAACCTGGGCTGGTCCCTGGCCCATCGCTAGCTAGGGTAGAAGAATCACAAATATTTCATATTTGTATAATAAAATCATAATTGTATGCACAAATGTTGAGTGCAAATGAGTGGTAAATTCATTACTCATCAAAGAGTAGCTATAAATACAACTCAAGAATCTAAAATAGTCAATACAATCTGTCTCAAAACAAAAAACTAGACATAAGCAAGATGGAAATGGGAGACTCTGACTCCAAGAGCTCTCCCTATCTCCAGATATTAACATAGCACAAATGTCAATCAATAGCAATAACTAATACCTAAATCTTCACTAAATAGGTATATAAGTGCATTATAAGTACCAAAACCATAGGTACTCAATTGGCATCATCATTCAACTAAGCAAAATAATGATATAAGTATGATAAAGCAAGATAGCATAACTAAGCCAAGGTAGAGACGAACCTGAATCAACTCCAATGTGTATAAATAAGTAAATAAACTAGAATAAAAACATAAGATAAGGCATTAACACATGCAAACATAACTATAGAATTGGCCTCTATAAGCCAATTAGTATGGAAAAGTAAATAAGCTATCACAAGCCCCAATAAGCCTGGAAGGTACAAACAAGATAGCATAACCCACCATCGTCATTTGTCAATCAATCACCAATTATTAACAAATAAATATGAGGTCACTAGAATTCATTCATATCATACCACATTATAACTATTTCCTTATATTTTGTCTTAGCTAGGATGACTATTACCAAATCTCATGCCTCGATATCCTTATATTATAAGGAGTATGTCATCATGGTATAATATCTATATCCAAACTCAAAACGGTAAGTATAATCAACAATATCATCATAATTAACATCATCGATATCATTATCCATATCAACACCAATACCATCAAAAATGTCATCAATATCATAGTCATCCTCCGAACTTGCACTAGGTATAAATAATCAATATCATCATCATTATCCAAACTTAAATCTGTATTTGCATAGATCATAGAATAACCAACATCCAGACTTATTCTGGTAATCATATCATCAATACCATGGAAATTAACATAATTATTAGAGTGTTTAATAGCATAACCATTGACCTAGAAATTTAGAATGATTACTAATTATAGTAGAAGCATGATCTCTAGCATTATTACTGACATAGTAAATAAACATGATTCTTAGAATAATTAATACCATATTTTCTAAGATAATTAGAAAGCACAATCTTAAGTATAATTTATAGAATAATTACTAATATAGCCAATAAGCATGATCTTTAGAATAAGAAATAGCATAATCGCTAATATAATTGTTAACTTAGTCAATGACATACCCAATTGCCTAATCAATGGCTTAGTTAATATCATGATAAAGGGTTTATTCAATAGCATAATCAATTAGCTCATTATTTGTTTAATCAATAAGTTATTCATAGTGAAATTAATAAGCAATGTTCCAAATATCAACCCATTATAACCATCAAATAAAATGTCATGCCAAAATCACGACAATAAACATTTGCAAGATATACTTAAACATATAAATGGTCATCAATAACTAATATTTGTATTGGCCTAGTGTAGGTCGAAGTGCCTACTTCTAAATCCTCAAAATTCATTACCAAGAAATGTCTACCTCGGACTAGGCTAAGGTATCTAAAACTAGTATTAGATGTTGAATATACCATAACTAGCCCTAAGAGAGAAAATTCTCCTAATAGAGAACAACTAAGTAAATTCCACCTAAGTGATGGTAGCTAAGGTTGGTTCTACCCAAAAATCAAGTGACTAAGGAAATCTCCTCATTAATAAAGTAACAAAAGCATTTCCAACCTAAACAAGGGCCTACAAGGTCAACTTCATCTAAGGTAATGTTTAACTAGGCTAATTATGCTCAAAAGCAATATCCAACGTAACCATAATGGTTCAACTAACCCAAGTATTGTAATTTATCACACCAACACCTCAAAACCCATCCAAAATCCAACACAATATCATAAAAATACTATGAATTAGCTTTATATAACAAGAGTTAAAACCAAGCCAACCGAGATGCTGAAGAAAGCTCCAAAGATTTTCTAAATCACCACTTTTTACTTTCGGGAAACTTCTACAAGATTAATACGAGAATAACGATACCCATGTTGCACCACTGTGCTTTGGGTCCAAAAATCATACAAAATATCTATGTGGATCTCACTTATGAAAATTTCATTTTTGAAACCAACTCAATTTTTCCATGTGCTCAAGGATCATTACCCTAAAAAATAGGTAAAATACGAGCTAATTTGGGGATAAAATTAAGAATCCAAGGTTTTCGGTATAAAATTGAGTCTCTAAGGTTTTGAGATTTTTGAATAAGAAATTATAAAAATCTATGATGAAAAGGGTGAAATCTTACCACAAATCGGAAGATAATTGCGCAAATAAGTGTTATCCATGCTCATAAATTACCCACAAGCTTTAATTTGAAGATATCTTACTATATAGGGTTTTATCTCTCTTGGAATGGTAGAACAATGAGTAAAACCAAGTATAAGGGTCTAGTTATGCCCATCCCAGGTACCTAGATATCACTATTGCGACTCGATATTTGAAACACCTTGGGTTTTGACCCTTAGAAAATTTCCCTATTTTTATACCTTATGGATATCATACCACTCACCATAATCTTCATATGGTGAGGGTACAATTTAGGTAATCAATCATATGTTGTCCAGTATTAGGTGGTGTTGGGGTTTTAAGTTTTCAGAATGCATACCACTAGAAGGGTACGAGTCGTATGGGTGGTGATGCATCATTGGTTTGGTTTTTAATCCACTTAATCTCAAACTTAGTAACATAACTTGAGTCTAAGTATGAGTAGATCACCATGAGTCATGAGGATAGGGTATGATTCGTATAGTCTGACTCGTATGTTGGACAATGTTCAACCCCTCTTTATTTTGTTATAGGTACGAGTTAAGGGTACTGGTCGTAGAATTGGATATGATTGGGGGTTGGTGGTTGCATATTGGATAGTGTTGGGG